>NC_081383.1:31898647-32198647 GCF_030684315.1 Stegostoma tigrinum
CGATTCAACATGAATCCAGATTGTATGTCAATAGCAGCAAGCATGTGGTTCAAACCACAGAGAAAAGCCCTGTGCTGAACAGCAGGTCCACATTAGAATTCACTGCTTCGTTACTCTGCCGATTGAAGCTTGACACTTTTCTTCATGCCTTTTTTCACTTTGTAATGATGTGAAACTCAAACTAGAGGGGGAAGGAATGGGAAGACAAAATTGGTTCAAATCAAAATTGGCTCGAAGCTGAATCTGTCTGGTGGAGGTTTTGGAGGGCAGTGGGAATGCAAAATGAGTTTGTACTGCTTCCAACTGAAAGGAAAGGTTAACGTTGAGAGAAGATTACATGAGATCTGATCAACATTTAATTAAAATGTGCAAAATGAAAGCTTTAACAAAATTAGTTGCTGTCAGATTTTGCTAAACTAATGCTCAGTTTAAAGGAAATTAAAAGTCCAGCAATTAAATATGATTCAATATGAAATATCCAGCCCACTTTATGTCAATATTTTGGAGTTTCTCTGTATTAGAACGATCAAGAAAGATTGTCATTTCACCTTCAGTTCTGTCTGCGCTGGGATTAGGGGGTTCTTTGTAAAGTAAATCCTAACAGTTTTAGCACAGCTTTAGTAGATCAGGCCAACATAGTCAACATTTTTTTTAATTAGGGAAAATAAACATGGACTAATAATCATGATCCAGTGTCTTCTGCTGAAAATGTGCATGTTGACTCAGGGCTGAATCATATCTCCACACTTAATGGAAACTACCAGCCTCCAGAGGTTAACCTCCACTACAAAAAGTGGTCATGTGAACGTGATGCCAAGAGGACTGAAAATGCTCATCACATCATAGTTCATCTGGAGTTGATGCCGTTACAAGTGTCCAGAAAAAAAAATTGTGGCAGGTTGAAGCCCATTAAAAACAATGGGTCATTGTCTAAATGGTAGCCATTACTCAGTTGGTAGCTTTGTTATCTCTGAATCAGGAAGTTATGGCTTCGGGTTTCATCTCAAGTGACTTTAGATCCAAAATCTACAATTGAGCGAGTGCTACGCTACCAAATGTTTTCTCTTTTGTTCGATGTGTTAAGCTCAGAAGAACCAAAAAGATCTGAGTGTTATATTGAAGAAGAACAGGGGAGATCTCCCTGAGATCTCCCTGAGTCTTCACCAATGCATATCCATCAATCAACATCACTAAACCAAATGATCTAGTTATTATCACGACTATCTGTAGGACTTTGCTTGAGTGGAAATTAAATGCTGCATTTCTAACAGTAATGCAGCGGCTACACTTCAAAAATGTGGGAGCTGAAACCACTTTGAGTCATGCTGAGGTTGGGAAAAGTATCATAAAAATTCCGAGTACCTAAATAGAATTCTGATAATGGAATCTATAATTAAGGATGAGCCATGCGGGACAGATTACAAAATTGATTGCCAGGGAACTGTTTTATGTTGGCACAGGATAGTGCATATTCTATCAGCTGTAGCATATGACAGTAACAGCATCAGGAAATATTGCTGCATTTTGAGCCTTGAATTGATGTGCTGACTCCATCATCTTCTGTATCAGCTCAGCAGACACAGCTTGCCTGAGTACGGGCTGAACAATGAGCTATGAAGGATTTTACAGCATGAGCCAATGTATCGGGATGGGAAAATGAGTTAGCTGTGAATTTCCTCAGGTCTAAAACTTCTCAATCACTTAATGAACCAGTAGGCAAACACGCCTGTTATCCATTTTCTCAACCGGAATTACACAGCGTGGAGTCGGGAGGAAAACTATGAGGAAAGCTATAATTTTCAGAACCAAAAGTAAAGATTGATTTCTAAGGAGTGAGCAGATCAATATCTTATAAGTGTCTAGGAATCCGTATTGGCATATAGTCATTGATGTGTAAGCTTTGGCATGAGGGAACATCAAAACACACAGAACAAAGAACAATTACATGGCCTATCGAACCCACTGCTTCCACAGCTCATACATCTGATCTCCACCCTACCCATTTAATCTCTCTCCACCGACCCTGAACAATCTATCCATGATTCAATCCACGTATTTAAAATATTTTGATCTTTAATCCATCTTGTTCATGAGTTCCATCCTATCCATTAAATCTCCCGTGACATAGTAGGAACTGCAGATGCTGGAGTATCTGAGATAACAAGGTGTAGAGCTGGATGAACACAACAGGCCAAGCAGCATCAGAGGAGCAGGGAAGGCTGACGTTTTGGGCCTAGATCCTTCTTCAGAAAAATTCCCGAAACGTCAGCCTTCCTGTTCCGCTGATGCTGCTTGGCCTGTTGTGTTCATCCAGCTCTACACCTTGTTATCTTATGATCTCTATGGCAACACAATGTTCTCATAGTGCCATTACCTAATTGAAGTCAACTGTGTTTCAAGCAATGTACACAGAAGCTTGAAAAGGAATAAAACATTGCACCCTAGTGTAACTTGGTAATTTTTTAGACACAGCTGTCAAATATCTGCTGTCCTACCCCAGTGCAGTTTTCAAAAGTTTGCAAAGAAGTTCAGTGTGTCAGGTGTTTTCTTTGAAGGTTACCTTGGCTCCCCAGTGCCTGTGCACTCTAGTACAGGTGAACTGAATTATACAAGTCACAAATTCCTAAATTCACTCCTTGATCTGTGATGAATTATCTCATCTCAACTACTACATTTACAATTAACTTCAGCAACCCCAGGGTTAGGGAGCAATATTTAGGACTGATCATTCCAATATTTAGGACTGCTCGCTAAAAACTCATGTTTAGAAACAGGTTTAGGTCAGCTTTAACTCCTACAGTCAGATAGCTTGCCAAACGTACACATAAAGACGGGCTGCCTGACTGAATATTCTGTGAAACCATATCTGAGCGGAAGGCAATGCCTTCAGGACAGTATATAAAACAAACTTCATTGCATTTTGTGTAACTTTATTCAAGCAAAGAAAAGAGAAGGAACATTACTGCAACAATCCTCGCAATGTACTCCAGGAGCTGCAAAGTGCTTTGGAATGTCTGGAGTTTGTTCCAGGTGCTATATACATGCAAGGTTTCTTTTCCACATCAGTCAAGAGAATTAACGATGTTATCCAATGTTGTTTCTAAAGGAGCTGCATTGGGACTCGTGACCCGTACTGCGGCTGGGTTGGAGATGGAGCGTGTGCATATTTGGAACCAGGAACCAGGTAGAATCAAGTGAACACTTGTTGTCTGAGCTGTGTTTCAGAATGAGAAAGATTCACTGTCGGATGGTACACATCCCAATTCAATCAGTCTGGCCTGTTACGATAATAGTTCAAGATCACTTTGCTCCACAATGTATTGTCGCTTCATAATATTGCTGGAGACAAAATATTTTTAAATGAGTTCAGTACACACAGCCTATCTATACTCTTTATTTAATGTTAGAGTTCCCACCCTTCCAATCAAGTTTTGGAGTGGCTTATCTGGAAGCTCCTAAAGTAAAAACTGAGAATCAGAAGTCTAATTTTCAAATTAAAAGACAGTCACTTCTCAATTTGCTTTACATTGCAATTACATATTAGAGTTGCAAATATTTACAAATTGTTTTATTAGCAAATGCTAGATTTAAGCTCCAATACCTCCTCACCTGCAACATCCCCAGTTCCATTTTAATTCTGAGCATCACTGAGCATCAATACCACAGGGTAGGCGGAGTTAGACACATTAGAATTTACAACAGACCAAACTAATATACAAGCACAAACATACAGACATATTTGCCTTTACCTAGTTCACTATAATCAGGGCTTGAATTACCATCCAGAACTGTATTTAGTATCAATTTACAATCTTTAATATTACTTTGAAATCTAAGCCCGAGAGAATTATTGACTTGCCCTCTCCTGAATCGGTCTATCTTGAGCCGAAGAACCCAAACTTCTAATGCGGTATCAAATGACACCAGAAAAGAGTATTACTTCCTAGGAAAATAGAGTTTATAATTTACATCGTCAACTGTAAGGAACACACATAGATGGTAATTGACTGCCCTGAAACAACGATCTCTTCCATTCTCAAAAGAAAGGTTTAGACAATTGATTCTGTGAAACAGTGGTTCTGTTATGCTTTACTCGCCTCCCAAATGGACTGTATTTACTGCTAAGTCCATCCCAACTCACATAAATTTGCCCTGTGGGCACATAATGGAAGGTAGATTCATATTTGTTGATCAGTTCTAGCCTGACATGGTGATGGGCTGACATTCATCTTTAAATTACTTATTAAGCATCTAACTCTTGCTGATACGCATAGTTTATTTTCAACCTGCCAGAGATTTTCCAACAATGTCCATGCCACTCTGCAAGTGGAATATAGTGCATAAAGAGCATCGTTCATTCAGCAATGGGATACAGTCATACAAATGCTTAGTGTGCCCATGTGACACTCATTTCTCTACTACTACGGCAAAGACTGATTAAAATACATGGAGAGAGAAACAGAGCTAAAGCTTCAGGATGATGACCTTCCAGCAAAACTGGTTAAAAAGTTAAGAGCATCATCGGTTTTAGCTGAGCAAAATGGGATTGGGATAAAGAACAACAGGGAAGGTATATAATAGTGTGACAAGAAGGTAAGAGGCAGGAGAGATTAAGTGACAAAAATGTTCCCAATGAAAGGCTAAAAGCAGCATTAATGGGCCATGTCAAGTAAGCAAAGGATATATCTGCAGCAGTTGTAAATGGCAGAATCATGAATAGCATGCCAAAAGCAAAACAAATGGAGAACAGCAAATAGAAGCAAGATGGGAACAGAGATTATAATCTCAAACTGCTTAAACAATGATGTGTCATTTAAATGCTTTAAGGCTTTAAAATTCCTAACTAAAATATGAGATGCTGTTCCTGCATTGAGCTACAGTTAAGTAGTAGAGGAGGCCAAGGCTCAGAAATAAATAACAGTTGATTGGAAACTTTGAACCATGTTCAGACTTCACATCTTATACTGTTTTATCACCTATGGAGTGAAGTCTGTTGAAGAGCTCAACATTCAAATGAGCCAAAGTCGATATAAAGTGAAAAGACAAAAAAAAAACAGCAGGAGGATCAATATTGGATCTCCTATCACAAACTAGATTGCTGGAGATCTCCTATCTGAGTTCAGACATTTTACGCAAAGGGTTCAGCTCTGCTTCATAAACCAAGCATTTGCAGAACTAGACTGACAAGCTGTGAAAATACTCATTGCAGCAAATAATAAGGGGTTGTCCAGAAAGAATACCTCAAGCTCATTTGAGCAGGACCAGAAAGATACCACAAAGATGAGGATGAAGCTCGAAGGTCAGCTGTAAGTAAGAGTCAACTTTAAAATTGCTTTGAGTACATCTCCTGCAGGCAAAAAAGCCACAAAGCTGTCACAGCAGGTACTGAAGCTGGTGATTACCTCAACGTCTAATGATGCATTCCAAAATGACCTCACAGGAAAAACATGCCATAGCACTGATTCATGGCTATCAGATGGCAGAAAATCTGAAGTCATTGTAGCTGGACAACAGCATCTGCAAGCAGGAAACAGTATTATGACTGTCGTCAGGTTGCAAAAAGCAAGTTCAGTCCATCACACTCGCCATGAAGCTGTTCTACATTTCAAGACCTATGCAGAGCATGCTGTCCAAAAGGGTACTGAGCCAAACAATGCAAGAAACCTGAGTCCAGAACAGAGAAGGACCAAAGAGAAGATAGATGCAGCGATACAGCAACAAAAGCAGAGAATGGCGTCGGAGACTTGCATCAACGTAGCTGATACACAATGATCACACCAAGGTAGATCCAAGCGAAGATCCAAAATGTGACAATTTCTGACCAGAACAGGCTGAGGATTGTAATACAGTGAGTAGACAGAATCGACCAAGTAGAAGCTTTTGTTCCAAACATCGTTTGTCTGAAGAAAACTGGCAAACACTTCCAAAATCAAGATTGCCACAGAAGCCAATGCAAATATCTTACCAGTCTGAGTTCTGAAGGACATACCAGGTTTACTAGAACTCAATGGTGCAACCAACAACCACTAAATTAACAGTAAACAATGTGTCACCCATCACTTGCAGTGATACACTAGTAATGCAATGGATCTGTGACAATTCAGCATTGCAACCACAAATGTTTTACTTGGTTGACATGAGCAGGTCAGCAATGGCAGAACCACCAATGTGTATGGCCCTCAATATTGTCACAATCCATGAGATCACCAAAACAGCCATGATGGCAAAAGAGACGAAGAAGTCTCACAGTCAGTCATTCCAGAATTGACATCACTTGTACCTGGACAGGTTCAGTGCCTTAGAAAGCTTCAAAGGTGATGTTGTATTTATACCCCACCCCCCTCCATCTCTCCAGTTCTGATTAGACCATTCTGGTTATGTTATTACACATTTCAGAATTCCTTCAGTTTATCATAATAAGTAGAAGACAATAATTCTTAATATAGGTAGTGTATCGGTCAGTCCATATCAGGACACAATCTCATATCTTTTAGCTTGTTCAGTTGACTGAGATCCTTCTTCTGTCTTCCTACTGCTGTAGATGGGATATTGTTAGTTATTATGCCTGTACAGAGCCTGTGACATGCTTGAACTGTAATTAGCTTGCCAATACATGCACATAATCAGTTTCAGATCTGCTTGTAGATATGTGTTCAATTTATAATTGGTTCCTTAAAGGTATCTCATTTCCTATTGTGACTGGTTCCCTAAGGTGTCATCCACTTACAGGTCCATTCTTTTCCTCAAAATTTTTCCCTGTTATTTTACTAACTTTACAGATCTACACAAATAATGAAGTATTTTTGTATCTGTAGGATATGTAATATCATGTGATAATAATTAATATTGTCCCTCATGTCCAACTGATGTATTTAAATGTAAGTTTGTAATATTTCATATAAAAGTATTTCGTATTCTTTCAGCCTTTCAAAATCTAGGATCAGTTATAAAATTTCCGATAGAAAGGTATTGAATTATTGTTACCTAAATTAGGCATAAAGTGTTGAATGTTCCTTGTTGTCCATGCAGCATTCCATTTGAACAAGATGTTGAGCATGGAAATACAACACACCTGGGTGACTGTGAAGGTGAGTTATTGCTGGACATTGATGCAATTTTAAAATTGATTTGCTTTTCCCCTAATGTCACCATGAGGCAACAAACTATCTTATTTGACAATGAGCCATATATATCTTGAATATTTAGGTATGGTCTCTCAAACATTGGCCCAAGTGCCTTATCCTGGGATACATTGAATGTCATTGAGGGTTATCTATACCTCAATCACTGGAAAATGACACTCTGCTATTTCACTGGATGTTGAAGGTATGGTCTACTGATGAAGCCATAAAAGTGGATGCACTTGCACAGCTACCCATTTGCCTGGTCCCAAAAGGTTTTTGATTCTCTGGAATTGAACGTGGTTAGGTGTGGGTGTGTGTTGCACCTACATCAACAGGATGGACATTTCAAAGTTCAGGCCTTCATTGTCTGAAATAGAGAAATGGTTCATTCCCTAACAAAGCCATTCTTCATTTTGCAAGAAACAAATTTAACCCAAGTAAATTTTAATACTTCAGATATGTTTATATTAAACTACTGAAATGCACAGAGAACATATTTCTTCATGAATTTCTGATAAATGATTCCAATGTGAATACAACAATATATTTTTATCACTGCAATTGACTGTTCCCATGGAAGCAGACACTTTTTTAAACTATGAGACACTTTCAATATAAGTGAGGCATGACTGATCTGTATAATACTATCTTATACCAGTGGAGGAGAGTAAATCTAAGGAGACAATGTAATGATTATTTTTGTATGTTTCTAGATTTCTGTAATGTACAATTCAAAAAACAATTAATTTAGAAGCTTCATATATATAAAAGATAATATTTTAAATAGTATGTAGAAGGAGTATTTTTGTATCATCCTATGCATTCACTGTGGATAGGTGTTGGGACATGGTTTTGATCCTCACTTTCAATTTATTGAAATATCTTATCAAAAAAACTCTTTGCAATTTTCATCCACCATTTCAAAGCAGTTATGTCCAACTACCAGAAACTGAACAGAAAATATTCTGCATGCTAGGCAGTCACTATGCTGAGAGCAACAAAATTAATGCTTCAGATTCACGACCTTGAACAGAACCTGGGCCAGTTATTTGTGGAGTTGTGAAAACTCAATGCTCTTTCAAGAATGAGGGGAAAGACCCAGATGTGGAAATTCTGTCCCCATTTCCGACAGATGTAGTTCTTGCTAGTATGGAAATGGAGCCAGGGCATGTTTCATACAAGAGGGAATCCTGAACTCAGCAGAAACATTTGAACTTACAGCTGACTTCAAATAGACCCCATTTTAGCTGCTACAAAGTCCTTAGCCCACAGTTTGAGAGTCAAGAATTAATTCAACAGATAGTAATGCTCTTGAAGGGCGGATAAAATCAACATTAAAATCATCATCTAAAGTTTTTTTTTAAATATCCCACTTTAAACTTCAAAACAAAAGGCTACAACTGTAGGTGGAAAACCACCTTGCTGGCTGCTTTAATTGACAAGTATAGATTATAAGAAAACCTTTTCATGCATTTTAAACGGAGTCTTTTGTTGACCTTTCTTCAGGAGCTTGTTTTACAACTTTGTGAATTTGCGGCTGAATTTCAAATGCTATAATTATCTCAGCAACAGGTTCAGAGTTCACAGTTTTACTGACAGCTTAAAAAGAGATATTCAAAGGATTAGTTGCCTTTGATATCATGTCTCAATAGAAGTTTGCAAATTTTTATAAGAGTTTAACAACTTGAGATATAGAAAAGTAGTCTATGAATGTGTTTTTAGCTATTAAGTGTGTAAGAGTGACAGCTGTATTAGATTAGATAGAAGCTTTAGTTTTTTTTATCTCCACATAGTGAAATTGGATGACTGACTTTAGGAACACTATGAAGACAATGAGGAAGCATGGTAAACAGGTGGGGCATGAGTTGACATTGAGAGTATGAGGGACTTTGAGTTGGTGGTTGTTGGTGTGAGGGCTAGAGGACCTAATAACTCTCAATCAACTTGGGTGAAAGCAAGTTGATGGTGTTAAAATACAAAATAACCAAATTCTAATTGAATGAAGGGACAGATTAAAGGGACTGAATGCCTTAGCTCTGTTTTAATATTGCTACACCAGTACGAGTCAGTGCCTTCAGAAGAGGAAAAGATTGAAAGTGAAATAAACTGATCCCATTACTCAATAATTCATGTAATTGCAACTTTATTTGATGTAAAGTAACTAAAAGAAATGAACTATACCTAGGAGGGAAAAGCTAATTAAACTTCCGTTAATTAAAGTTAAGCTTAAATAGTTGTTAGCTTAAAAAGTGAAATCAATATAGCTCTTACAATTTCAATAACAAAAACTCAATCTACATCCATGATTGATTAATTGTGGGGCCAAAGAAGTTTAATGGAGGTAGCCAGTCGAATAATAGCCACCTCAGAGAAAGAGATAACAAAACGTTAATTAAGTTTATGTACTAGAGTTACAGAGAGATGTAAAAGCATGCAAGAGGGAACCAATGGACTTCATCATTTGGCGAGAGCAACTTATGAAATTATCGCTCTTCATCCAACACAACCTGTCTGCAATCTATGACAAGTAGGATCATACTATCCTCTTTTAATGCCTTTCCATCAGTACCAAGATGGGAAGGACTGATTTCAGTTAGTTGCAGTATTATCCATCCAGTAGCAGCCAAAGAATTGCAAGTATTTTGTTCCTGCTCTCACACCATTACCTTAAGCGTTATCCCAAAGTTAGAGCTTTCGCCCTTACCTATTTCGCACATGCATCCTGGCCTTTGGTAGCAGCATTTGAAAGGACAGTTTTCACCAGTAAAATGATGATACTTAATTCTTTCTCACCACCCCTTGACACCTCCACTGTGTAAATTGCAAAACTTCTTCTCAAGCATCCATTCCTAAATGGCTGCAAGTATCCCTCAACTCAATATTGAAAAGATTAAAACCATTGTCGGTGTCAGGGACTCAGTTTCATAGCCAAGAATTTCTTCCTTTTTCACAAAACTGAGATTGATTCAGACTGTTAACAACCTTGGTATCTTATCTGATCACCCAATGAGCTTCCAACCATATGACTAACCATCACAATAACTGCTTATTTTCAATGCCTGATGTTTACTGATTCTGCCCTTGACTGATTACCTCAGCTTTTGCTGAAACCATGGCCCATTCAATGTCACCTCACACCTTGTCTATTCCAAAGGACGCATTTCCATGGGGGACAAGTTCTACCATCTCGAAACTGGAAAAGAGCAAATTCCCTGCCGACCATCTCCTAAATCACGCCTAGCCCCACTCCCCCATCAACTCAATGTGTGTGGGCTTACATTAGCTGTCAGTTAAGCAACCCCTTAATCTTATAGTTCTCATTTTTTTTTAACACTTTCATGGTTTCGGCACCTCCCCCCCCCCATCTCTGTAATACTCTGCAGCCCCACAGTTCTCTGAGGTATCTGCTTCCTTTACATCTAATATGTTGAGGCCTATGAACTGCTGCCAAATCTTGTACCTGCTCTGCACCTTGGGACATTTAGCTGAATAAATATTGCTGAAAAGAGACACATTTTGTTGAAGCTCTTTATCTTGCACTTGTCCAGACATTTCACAAGACTATCAAGCAGTACCAACTTTTATACTGTAGGAGGGAAGACTGATCGGTTGGAAGACCTTTTAGAATAAGCATGTTTAGTCTGATAGATCTGGCATTGGTCTGAGAAATGAACCAGAGTATGGATGTCACCTATTTCATTGAGTTGACACAAGCAGTATGCATATATATGTTCTTTCTGGCTGGAAAGAACAGGGCCTTGTGTATTAACATTTGTAGCTTCTGTTTTGTCCAAGTTTGCCACAGTGAGAGTCTGACTAGCAATCCTAAATTTGTTGCTAGTGTAATTTTTCACACATTCAGAATTATCCAACAAATGTTGCCTAATCATAGAATCAGAGATAATGGGAACTGCAGATGCTGGAGAATCCAAGATAATCCAAGAATCACTTCTGTTTTGGGCACTGTGCAGTCAGTTATGCTTGCTCATAGAGATATGGTGTTTGATACGGTTTACCCACCTTTGGAACCTATGGCTCACATACCTACAGATTATCCTGCAAGGGTAAGATACCTCAGAGGTTTGATTAAAAGGTGAAGTTAGTTGTTTCACACTGCTAATGTTTTGTACCAACACAAGGAGTGCTTGCTACTAATAGGATGCTGCCATCAAGCCAAAATGACGTGCTGCCAATCACACAAATGACTAATGTGGTATATGAACCTTAATGCCAGTGTGATGCCAGGTATGCAAACGATATGTCCCAGATACTGGTGGTTCGCATCAAACCGTTTTCACCTGGTACAATCTCCATGGCGGTGCCTCTACCAATCAGAGTACACTTGCCAACTGACTAGTATTAGAATTGGTTATCCCCTTGAATGGAATGTTGCAAATTCTCCTGATGAATGCTAGACTAAAAAAGTATGTACTTTTTAAGCAATGCTCAAATTCTATACTACCAAATGACTACTTACATGCTACATAAATATAATGTTTTTGTAATACAGTGTACACTTTCTACAGCTGTTATGTTTGGATGCTTTCCATGGCTGATTGCAATGAGAGATTAGCTTGAGCCTGGGCATGAAAGCATCTCATCAATCAGATACAGTTTGGAACAATGAATTGGATTTATCATGCCCTCCAGCAAGTTGGAAGGCTGAAAGGGCACATAAAATCCTGTGGCCACTGTATCCACTGCCATCCCATGTCTCTACAATGGGTACAGGGTCTGCCTGCCAATTGGGCTAATTGGATGTCACTGCTATTAAGACTTAACCAGTGGTAGGAGAGGCCCACACCAAACATCTTGGTAGACTGGAGGTTGTGAGGGGGTAGTCCATATTAATGAACGCCTATGTTCATCAGAAGGCACCCCAAAGATGTAACATTCTTCTCCTAAAAAGTCTTCCTAATCTACTACCCTCACCACCCACTTTGCCAGATACCTGGTCAGAACTGCCATATTCAACTTTTCAGTGTGAATGTATGAATCCCAATCAAGGGTAATGGAAACAATAGGTTTTTATTTGAAGAAAGATTACTACCTAGTTAAGCTCATTCCAAGTTAAATAAAGTCCACCTTACTTACCACCAATTGAGTAGACACTGCCTAAAGTGTGACTCCTATTGCTGAGCTATGAGAGTCCCACTTTGACCTAATTAATAGCCTATTGGCCATGAAATGGCTGTTGTGTAGGCATCTAGCCTGGGTGAAGTTTGACTCACCCTTGTGCTCCTTGCCAAAACCCCTCCATAACTTTTTAAACTCTGGGAACATGGAAGCATTACACTGCAAAATACCTACTCCCACATTACAGTGCCCAGCAGACCCTGAAAATTCGCTGCCTTCATATTGCTCTGAAATTCAGACAATCTGTCTCACATAACTGACATCCATAACTTTGTCAGCTATAAACTATTCCAACAGATATCTGGCAGGTCTCACATATTTTCCTCTTGTTAAGCTTGAGGAGATGAGAAACCCTGCTGCCTGTGTCCAAATTCCATTCATTCATCTTCCCTCTCAAGCAAACATTACAAAGTAAATTTAAGTAAGAAATCACAAACTTCCTGATGGGGGGGTGTGCCAGTGGGTCATCAGACCACTTGTACAAATTGAGGAAGTTCAAACGGTCCAAGGTTTAATTCCCAGACAGTGTTAAGTCAACTTGTGTCAGCCCAATATTAACTGACCTATAACTCTGGGTAAGGGAGGAGAACACATAGAGTTGTCGTCTGGCTGGAAAGTGAGCATGCACCTGGGAATTGGCAGAGGATACAACTGTGTTCAGCTGTGATACCCTTTGGAATGAGAGAACCTGCCAATACTTAGCCTATAAACATGTCTGTGAGAAATGAGTATTCTCAAGGCACTGGAAGATAGTGTGTCATTGTAAATATCCCCACACCTCGAGAATGGCAAATACTGGCATTAAAGTTAACTTTTTACAATTCTTTCGGAAGACCACAGAGCTCCAGTAACCCATTTGAGAACTCTAGGGCTGTTACATTGGAGTGACTGCAATAATAGAGACACTACCAGGTCCACATTACTGTATGAACTCAGGAAATAGTACCATCAGGACCAACACTCTCCTTCCAGTGGTCACACTGGGCAGAGTGGACCAGAAGTCAGGATTAAAAGAATCATAGAATCCCGACAGTGGGAAACAGGCCCTTCAGCCCAACAAGTCCACACCAAAACTTGGAGCATCCCAGCCAGACCCATCCCCCTGTAACCCACCTAAGCTACCTTGAACATTACAGGCAATTTAGCATGGCCAATCTACATTTTTGGACTGTGGGAGGAAGTCCATACAGACACATGGAGAATGTACACATTCCACACAGACAGTCACCTGAGGGTGGAATTGAACCCAGGTCCCTAGTCGTGTGAGGCAGTAGTGTGAACCACTGAGCCACCATGCTGATTTAGGCCAGTCAGGTAAATCTTGAACAAAGACAGAAAAAGCTGAAGAAATTCAGCATCTGTGGAGGGAGAGGCAGAGGTAACATTTGCGTCCAATACGACTTGTGATTGTGAAATGTTAGCTCTGTCTTCCTCTGTGATACTGCCGAATTTGATGAGTTTCTGCAGCATTCTTTGTATCTGTTTCAGATCTCCAACACCCACAATATTTTTCTTTTACTTATGTGGCAGTTCTTGACTTGGTCTGGTAGTGCAAAGCAACAGATAACGAATCCATTGCCCATTTTACATCAAAGTTTTTTTCTTATTATTTCCATTAGACTCGACATGTAACTCAACATTCAGATACTGTATTTCAAAGCTTGTCAGGTGACACTAAGAAACTTTAGTAGTGCATTGCTGTTCCTGCCCTGTAAACCCCAAACACCATGCTCCCAATTCACTGTGAGAGTATAGCAGCTTCAGCTAAACAAGCAAGCAACCAAGAAAAGTTGCCTCTATCAAATGAAAGTGCAAAATGTGTTGAGCTAGGCATACCGGTGAAGATCCAGAGCAAAAATCCAATCCCACAAAAACTTGGCAATAACTCAGGTTAAAAGCGTCCTTTTGATTACACAGTGTGCCTCCTCATGCAAGCATTTCAAGTTACAATATTAAATTTCAAAAGTTTATTAATTAAAGAGGTTGGGAAGGTGCAGAGTTCCATGGTTTTGCTGTCTGAGGATAGAGAGTTGAGGTAAGATTTGGTGTGATGATTTCAAAAAGTTATACACAAGGCAAACACTTAGAGTGGTGTACTACAACTGAAATGGACACACATAGTGAACCAAGAGGAAATGTATTTATGAGAGTGGGATTCTGATCGTATTGGAGCAAAAACATTGGGGAAAGGAGATAATTAAATCTGTGATGCACTTAGTACTGTCAATGAAATGAAGTAGAATAAAAGTGAAAGTAAATGAACATAGAACATAGAACAATACAGCGCAGAACAGGCCGTTCGGCCCTCGATATTGCGCCGGCCTGTGAACAAATCTAAGCCCATCCCCCTACACTATCCCAACATCATCCATATGCTTATCCAAGGACTGTTTAAATGCTCCTAATGTGGCTGAATTAAGGAGGACAAATATGCATTATGATTATCATGGCCTGATTTATTTGCTGATCACTAAGTGGTTTGTTTACTCCACTCAACTTATAACACCTTGTTCCTACTGCAGGCCTGATACATGAAAGCTTTGTTGAAGAGCCCAATGGTCTGGTTTCTGTCAACCTCCTCGTGATATCAGCCATCGCTGCCTTTGTGATCGGAGCAGTCATCTCCGGATTCAGTGTCTGCTGGTTCATTGGCCATCGGGACAAAAAGGATACAGCCCGGAGAAAAGACAAGGAAACCATCCTTTCACACAGCGAGTCTGTAGTCAGTGTCACTAAACTAGGAGGCATGGTGGAGCGGCGGTCCAGGGGGCAGCCGGAAACCTTACTTGCTCCACTGATGCAGAACGGTTGGTCAAAGAGCTTGATCAAAACCAGCCAGCATCACCTTGACTCGACAGTTTTACCAACACCAGAACAAACCCCATTACAACAGAAACGCAGTACGGGCGTAAGAAGCTGTGAATGGGAGCAGAACCTGATAAATGCCAGTATTAGAGATCAACCGTGTGCAGGGTCACAGATGATCCTAGTTGATTCCTCACATCAAGCAATGTCCCATCACCTTAGCAACGTGCGGGTCATTCCAACTTCACGCCATTCTTTTCAGCGGGATCAGGAGCTGACAAGTGATAACAAAGACGTCGTGGACAATTATCTTTCACATAGTATGAGAGAACAACTTGAGAACCCAGGTTCTCACTACAGGTCATCTTTAGGTGGCAATGGAGGTAGCCATGCCTTTGTGGAATATTCGGTGTCTCCTCATAGCAGTCCCAAAAGGAGAAGGGGTACTTCAATGCCCATCATGCCTCAGGACTACACTGGGGATGACTCAACATGTTCCACTCAGTGGAATTACGAGAAAGCAAGTGCACCCATACCCTCACAACACGTAAGGAATCAGACTTATAGCAGAGGGGAAAGTTCATCATCCCTGCAGAGAAAGGACCCAGTGTCTGTACACCATGCACACCTCCACCAACTAGTCCCATCTGTTGCCGGGCAACCCGACCGTGCAGGCTTTAAAGCACCAAAAAAGTCAAGTGTCGAAAGGACATCTTTAGCAAAATGAGACACCTTGTGCTTTCCAATCTCTTCAATAACCTTTGTGAAAATGTGGGATAAATATTTAAAAAAACTGGAGTTAAATACTGGAGAAAACGGAGTGTGTGAAGACAAGAGCACTCCTTAAGATGACAAAGACCTGTCCTCAAAATAAGGATGCATTTCCTTTGCAAAAAAAAATACATGAGCTTCAAAAGGAAGGAGTAGTTTAGGGAAGAAAAGATATTGAGGAATTTTTCTGGATTTCTCTCTATTGTTAACTTTTCAGGAGCCATGGTAATGAAGGGAAAAATTATCCAGGAGTTTTAATTAGCAATTTTTCTTACAATTTTTAGCAGTAAGATTTTTATTGCAGATGACCTAGTAAAACAAAACGCAACAGCTGAAGACACTGACTCTGCACTTCAGGAAAATCATTAGATCTGTAATATTAGTTTATAAAGTTAATTTAGTGCTATAGTTTATCATTGGTGA
The DNA here is from genome assembly GCF_030684315.1 of Stegostoma tigrinum. Taxonomy (NCBI): domain Eukaryota; kingdom Metazoa; phylum Chordata; class Chondrichthyes; order Orectolobiformes; family Stegostomatidae; genus Stegostoma; species Stegostoma tigrinum. Next base: position 31,914,907 of record NC_081383.1, read on the forward strand.
AATTAATTTAGCATGATCTATTGTTTGGACAAGCTACATTGGGTTAATTTCAGGTTTATGCAAATTGGATTTATTGCAACATGCATTTTTCAAGCACTTGTGAATCCCGAGGGATTCAACACCGTAAGATGTAGAAGGCTGTTCAGACTATCCTACCTCCCTCAGCTCTTTGTAAAAAGCTTTACAATTAGTTCCACTCCCCTTCCCCTGCTCCTGCTAATTGAAACCATCAGAACCCATTGCATAAAATCAAATCTTTTACAGTTATTTTAAATGTATGTCCTTTTGTCACAAACCTACCAAAAATTGTTTCTCCTTATTTAGTCTGTCAACTCATTTTGAATTTTGAATTATTTCCCTTTAAACCTCTGACTTCTGTGAGAAAAATTCCAGTTTCTCAAGCCTTTCCAAATCATTGAAGTCCTGCACACAAGGTACCATGCGACTGAATCTACTCTGCACCCTGTTGGAGACAAGGTCAACCTTTCCGAAATATTGAACCTAGAATTTGCACAATAATCCAGCTGGGAATTAACCAGTGTTTTATTAATGTTTAGATGAATTCCTTTGCTTCTATATTCTATTGAGAGGAACTTAACTTAAAAAAGGAGTTTGAGTCAGGCGTGGGGGACAAAGGCCGAGATTTTCATCTTTGAGCTAGATAGTGGATGCTGGGCACCTTCCTGGATTGACTGCCTGTGTCTAGAGGATATTGGCAGGAAAGAAGGGGTTTTCATTCCAGACGTACAGATTGCAGTTGAGTCAGCCAGACCAGAATAAAGCTTAGAGCCAGCCTAAGGGCTTGCCACTTGCTGAAGCGGGCTGTTTAAAAGCTTTGGTGCTGTGAGGTATTGCCCCACTTCTGACAAAGAGACCTTCTTGCCATTAGCCTTCATACCTACCTCACTAACCATAAACTCCCATGCCCCATCCATCCCATCCCATATGCCCCAGAGCAGCATACACTCATCCAATATGCCCCCATCACAGCCCCCATACCAAGCTAAAGCAATTCCATGCCCACTCACCCACTATGCTGCATAGACCACAAGGTGGAAATAAATGACTTTTTTTTCTGAAGCCTTTTGTTTTACACATGCTATTACCACTGTATGGTCTGGTGTTTCCTCTTCTTTCCCACGCCTCTGATCACTTGGACCCGGCCAATGACCTTTGCACCCCCCCCCAGACACTTTGAAATCTGTACCCCACTACCCAAGGTGGTCACACCCCAAGTTCTCCCCCATCACCCCTTGAAGATGACCCTGTCCCCTCACTCCTGCTTCAGCCCGCCTAACCCTGAGTTCTTGACCAATGTTTTCCACCTGGTGGGAAGCAACACTTACTGATCAAGCTGTGCTATAGAACTGATTGATGGGCCTTGTGACAACAAGTGAATATAAGCAAGTTGGCCATTCAAGGGCACGGAAGCACCACAGATGTCGACATTATTCTCCTACATCAAGAATCCAGAAACAGACTATTCTTAGCATTGGCCAATGAATGGTGAGCAGAAACAGGAGCCATTGCTGGTAGCTCTCCTGCCTTCACCTGAAATGCTGAAATCAGCTATGATGTACACCAATGGCCCATCAACTGAGCCAGTTTCTGTAGCACAGATTGAGAATCAAATGCCAGCTCTTTACATAACAAGTCATCAGAGTAAGTATTCAGCTTTTTCATGCCCTGTCATGTGACTATTAAACACTATTATATTATATCCACAACGTTAATCCAATTTGGACAAAACCTACCACTTTTACAGAACGCACAGATCTAAATACATTTCCTCTAGCATCTAATATGGGGAGGCAATGGCCTAGTGGTATTAACACTGGACTATTAATCCATTGACCTAGGTAATGTTCTGGGAACCCAGGTTCAAATCCCACCAATGATGAAATTTGAATTTAATAAAAATCTGCAATTAAGATTCTAATGACGACTGGAAAGCCATTGAAAATTCTTGGGGGGAAAACATCCAAAACTATCATCTGGCCTACATGTGATTCCAGACCCCAGCAATGTGATTGTCTCTGGGTAATTAAAATCTGTGATGGGCAATAAATACCTATCCAACAAAGCCCTCATTCTGTGAATGAATAAAAGAAAGAAAATAATACCTATTGGTGTTGAGCTGAGAGGCTACCAGAGATATTAAACAATAACATGTGGTTTGTAAGAAGTTCTAGGAAGAACATTCATTCCACTGCAACTTTTATAATCCCATTATCAGATATCAAAAAAAGCTCCATATGTTATGATTAAGTCTAATCAGGATTTCACTAACATAGAGAACAAAACACAAATCCCATTTTTCTCCCAGAGCAAGAAAAACTCCAAGGATTTTCATTTTTGTTCATCATCTAATCAGAAGCTACAAAATTGTAAAGCTGACTTTGATTTTTTTTCTAATCTCAGCACAGCTGTGCTTTATTGATTTTGTATTATAAAAAATTGGCAACACAGATACAGACTCAGTTTCCTGGGCCTGTAGCTGCTCTGCTGATGTTAACACAGAGGGGTCTTGTGCATTTAGAAAGTTAATTTTTTTCAAAATCCAGCACTATATTTATATTTTATACTTTTTTCAATTAAACAGAGAAGTATTTTGAACAGTTTTCCCCTTTACTTAGTGGTCTAAACTTGCACACACACGAGTTAGGAGCAGGAGTAAACCATTCAGCCCCTCAAGTCTGGTTTGCCAGTTAATTCAGTCATGGCTGTCTGATTATCACCTCAGCCTCACATCCCTGTATATCTCTGATAACCATTCACCCCCTTGCTCCCCAAGAATCTGTCTACTTTTGCTTTGAAAATATCCAAAGATTCAGCTTCTACTAGCTTTTGAGGAAGAAAGTTCACAACTCTCCAGGACAAATAACTTATCCTCATCTCAATTTTAAATGGCTGATCCCCTTATTTTTAAACAGTGACTCTTTGTCCCATACTATCTTACAGGAGGAAACATCCTTCTCAATCCATCCCGCCAATGTTCCCACATCTACCACTCTTTCAGGCAGTATGTTCCAGATACACACCACCCTCTGGTTGAAAACATTCTCCTTAAATAGCTTGTGAATCTCCTGCCCTTTATCTTAAATTTATGCAGCATGGTAATTGACCTGTTTGCTAAGGGATAAAGTTTATTCCCAAAACCTTACCTATACCACTCATAATTTTTTAGACCTCAATCTGGTCCTTCCTCAGTCTGCTCTGCTCAAAGGAGACCAAGCCTAACCTGTGTAGTCTCTCTTTCTTGCTGAAACACTTCAGTATTGGCAACATCCTGGTAAATTTCCTCTACACTCTCACCTCATCATATCCTTCTATGAGAGTGGCAACCAAAACTACACACTGTTACGGCCTAACAAACATAAAATACAGCTCCATCATAACCTCCATGCTCTTGTATTCAATGACTCCACCGCTAAAAGCAAGTATCCCATATGTTTTCTTAGCCACCTTTTCTCCCTGTCCTGCTGCCTTCAAGGATCATGTTACAGCTGTACAAGGCCACAGTTGGAGTACTGCATATAATTCTGGTCATCCCACTGCAGGATGAATGTTGTTAAACTGGAAATGATACAAAAAAGATTTACAAGACTCTTACCAAGGTTGGATGGTTTGAGTAATGAGGAGAGGCTGGATAGGCCTGGACCTTTTAGCCTGGAGTATCGGAAGCGGAGGTGTGATCTTGCTGCGGTTTATAAAATCATGAGGAGCATAGATAAGGTAAACAGCCAAGGTCTTTCCCCAGGGTATGAGAGTCCAAAAATAAAGGGCGTAGGTTCAAAGTGAGAGGGGAAAGATTTAAAAAGAACCGTAGAGGCAACATTTTCACAGAGAGGGTGTGTATATGGAACGAGCCACTAGAGGTAGCGGTGGGGGGGGTTAAGATCGCAACATTTAAAAAACATTTGGACAGGCATATGGATTGGAAAGGTTTATAGGGATATGGGCCAAATGCAGGCAAATGCAACTAGTTTAGTTTGGGAATCTTGGTTGGCATGGACAAGTTGGGCCGAAGGGTCTATTTCCATGATGTATGACTGCATGAGTGCACATACACATCAAGGACCTTATAGTCTTAAGTAGTTCCCAGAGTCCTACCATTCATTGTGTACTCCATTGCCTTGTTAGTCCTTCCAAAATTCCACTTCACACTTCTGTTTTGTTCTTCTGAAGATTAGTCTTCGGGTTTTGTCACTATAATTTCAACCTTCTAAATTAAAGGAAGTGAAAAACTGGTAGCATTGCTTGTCAAGATTCATTTGACTTAGGTTTGTCCAAAAGTTATAATTTCTTTTAAAAAAATCAATAACATTATTAACCATGCAGAAAATAATATGGAATGGAAAATTTATCAATCTTTACTTTGCAGTTCCAATGTAGTACCCCTGACCCACCTAATTACCAGTGGCTCCTGGAAAACAATGGTAAGAGTCCTGTTATAATTACTGTAGAAGATTGCAAGCACAAATTTTCATGAAGAAAATATCATTTTATAAAATTTTAGATAAAAATTACAATTTTAGAAGCACTGATAATTTTGATGATGGTGTGATGGTTGAACTTTACAAAGACTGTGAAAGAGTTTTTCAGTATTCATGTATTTATGGACTGCACATAAACTATTGCATTAGGTTGAGTGCATCTCAGAACTTCAGAGCACTGAGGCAACAGAAGGACAACTATTACCGGTTTCTCATTCAGTGTGTTGGCACATGAAATTCAGCAAAGCGTAATAAAGGGCACATGAAACATTCATTCTATGCCCACTCGAACTGTGAAAAACCCAGCCATATGATTACAATTTTGTCCCTTTGCACTTGGGCTGTGTCTAGAGGGAGCTGTTTGAGCTGCACCATACTGGGGTGAAGCACTGATGGTTATTCGTCAGTCACAGGCACAGGTATTGACACAAGATTAAAAAGTACATTTATGCTGAAATTTTTTTCGTCTAGCACATTGATAACAGCTCCGCCCCGGCCCCCCTCCCCCCAGCAGAGGACAACACTGCCTTGCTGCCTCTTTCTGACTACTTATTTTCAGGCCCGTGCTACTTCTGCAACTCTAATTTTCTACTGGGAAACTAGGACAGCTATGCCCGCAAAATAGCTGATGAATAAGTGTCCAATTTATAATGTGTTTCAACCCAATGGCCTTAGAACAAAGAGGACATATATTAATGGTGCTGAATTAGTGCATGGGTAAACATTCAGTCATGAATGAGAAGCACTAGTATACCAACATCTGAATGGCAACATATATATCCAACAGGCTTTTCTATGAAGGATCAACGCTTATTTATTTCCCACACATTTCACTCAATGTAATTCCCTGCATCAGACTCAGTGTATCTGCCTTATACTCAGTCAAAAAGCTTGTCGTAAAGCCTCATTTTAGACCGACCTTGTAACAAATGAAGTTCAGGAATTAAAATTCACTGCAAGCATATTGATTATATTTTTAAAGAACAATTTGAACTTAATTTCCAGCGGGTAAATAAATTTTCCACCCTGCTTTAACTCAAATAAGTAATGGTTCAAAATCTACCCTTTCAATCAAAGTATACTTTCCTGCGGAGTTCCCAGTTTTGAACCTTGATGGGCCGACTAAGGGATGCTTAAACTGCGTCAAAGCCTAGGCCATTGACATTCGTACAAAAAGTGTGTGTTGCTTCCTAGCCAGCTTCCTCATTCCTTGCATTGCATGGTGTTGTGCATGCCATGTGTGGGCCTATGCAAAACCTTTTGACATGGGCTTAGCTTTGGGCATAGAATGGAGACATACCCAAACCAAACTGAACAAATTGCCCAAACCTGTCAAGCAGGACACTGTGGGCACAGTTTCTGAACTGGGCTTAGACTCGAAGTCTGGATGAAAGACTTTAGGAGCCAGCCTGTCTCTCTCTTGTACATAGTGTGTCATTTATCTCCATTGCGCTTGACAAAGATGAACATTCTATGACAGACTAATGGCTGTCCTAATTGAACAACTGGGAGTTCAGTTCTGTCATTGACCATGGCTTATTTCAGCCCATTTGCTTAATTATAATTGTTAGTGCATGATGTGCAAAGGGGAATAAATACAATTTGCCTTAGGGCTGCCAAATCCGTATTCCTGGGCACCAATTGGATGCACAGATCGTACTAGACCTAGTGTACACTTTTCTTGTTGATCGATCTTCACATGGATTACGTCAGATCTCCTGAAAGCAAATCCAGATTACAGGAATCTAGATATTCAATGCTTTGATGCATTGGAATAACAGAAAACAAGACCTTGCAACAAATCTGATTGGTGTCAATATTGGTAACTGGGTTTCAGAAGATGGGAAATGTTGCTAGCTTGAAAGGTAGCCCATATTTAGAACATTTTGTGGGCTAATATGACAAGAAATAAACACCTCCCTTCCCCTTCCCCAAAAGAATTATTGGGGCTTTTGGGGGACTTTAATAATTTATTGTTTGTTTTCTAGCCAGAGGTCACAGGTGATTCCCAGGTCAATCTGATACTTTTTCTTTGTGGAGGGAGTGTCTTACTATAGCCACTAAATTGAGTGCCACTCAGAAGCAAGATGTTGCAATTTCGGGAAGTGAAATGGCAAATATATTATCATGACTACTTCCTTTGAAATGCTTCCCTTGTTTCTGAGCATGGAGGGGTTCCTGTGATGGTTTTAGAGAAGCACCTTGGCACAGGATATTCCAACTGAAGAAAGATGGGTGGTGTTGAGATCTTTGAAGGAAGAAAAGAAACCTCCCAGTTCTAATGGGAAGCTCTGTGTGTGCGCGTGTGTATGAGTGCATTTGTGTGTCAGTGTGTTTCCTCTTTTAATAAAGGGACTGGAACAACACAATTCAGTTTTTGCTCTTATCGTAAAACATGGTTACAGTGAAAGTCGAATGATGAAAAGGCCTTTGTAGTTGGAATCTACTGATATGGTCACATCTGCTCATTATATAGAAGAAGATTCAAAAACAATTCACGTAGTGTGAACATACCAACTGAGAAACAAAATATACAAAAATGTTGATACATTCAGAGGAGGAATTAGATCTCTTGCAGGTGAGTCACTGATAATATCATTAATGGGCATTATTTGAATGTATTATATTTCTTACATTCTGGTCAAAATGGTACAAATTTGGAAAACAGATCACAGTGAACCCAGACAAAATATAGCACAAGATAGAGCACAGGAAGTCAAACTAATGAAAATGTCTTGTTTGTTAACTGTCAGGATTCTAATGTCAGATAAGCTTTGGGTTGACAAGTACCCACAACACAAAACTACCACTTAATTGGAGACTAATTGGCATTAAATTGCCAGTCCAATACTAGGGAGTATGTACAAGTCACTACTGAAGCCAAATCGATCACAACAATTAAGACGGAATTAAATGTGCAATTGAAGAATAAAATTATCGAAACAGTGTGGAAAAGCGCATGGAAGTGTATTGGAATAGATGTCTTCATTGTGTATTGAAGTCATTTGAATAGAATGGTGTCTTGCATTGTCATCTCCATGATAGTAAATGGAGAGTGCAAGTCAGGAAATAGAAAATGTCACATTGTTTGCAGTATTGGGTCCAGCTTCTGATGTTGGAATGAGTGCACATTGTTTGGATGTTAGGGAGGGCTGCTTCTGCATCGAGCTGTGCTGTGCTGCACTTGAAGATGAATTGAAAATCGGAAAGTGTACCGACTCTCATCAACCCTCACTTCATCAGATTAAAATTCTCAAAATTTAAAAATGCAAATTCTTCCAAATTGCTCCAATTCTGAAAATAATACAGCACTGAATCCCAAAGGTATCACACAAGCTTGCAAACGAAAAATAACAGGAATGGGCCTGGACTAAAAACTGCTATCTGAAAAGAATCAGACAAATCTATCATTTAAGAAAGATTCCCTCTTTAAGAGACTAAATACACCATTTGATTTGGGACTGAGCTACACAGATCCAAGTGCCAAGCTATGCCCCTGAGTTCATTGATCTTGACTAGGGCAACAGTTGCAATGTGAAATCTGGCTTTACTGTACTTGTCGAAGAAGTGAAAACCGTTCCATTTTCCTGTTCTTTGATTACTGTTTATTGAGCCTGCACATGAGCAGATTATTGTTAAATTTACCTCTAATGCCTGATATAACAGACAGTCTGACATTGTACAAGTGCCTACATATGACCAGCAAGTGGGTGACATTTCAATGGATATCCTGTGCTTGTGGAACTAAACCTTATGCATGATTCAGTGTCTTAAAGATGGAAAGAGATTAAGGAAGAAAAATGAGAGAAAAATTCAACTTGAACCCAAAATAGACCTGATTTCCAAAGTCATACACCCCTTTTCAGACTAACAGACTGCCATAGTGACTGACAGGTTCATCTGAACGTGGCATTAGGCAGGCCTCAGGCATAATGTGAGGCATGAGAGGCTTTCTGCCTTTGAATACTTAGCTGCTATTTTCTCAAGCTCAAACAGATAATCTGGGGTCAAATTTCTTTCCAGTTCTAAGTTGCAGTTTTTGTTGAACATATTGGTTGAAAGCTACATCTATTCCAACTGTTCTTAAACAACTCCAATTCTGGTGTGTTTGAAATTGAAATGGACATTGCAGGCTGTCAGGGAGAGGTATCTGATTGTTTGAGTCAGCTAAATGCAGCACAATTATCGTCACTGCACACTGGCAGAACATTCTATGAATGATCCACATTACTGGATTGATCAAAGCCTTGAGCAGGAAGTCTCACAGTCAGGAACCATTAGATCAGCTAAATCTCTATAATTAAAATCGTTGTGCTGGTAACTGACATTCAGCAACTGAAGTTCTCTGTTGCAATGGTGCTAGGCATTTCTTAATCATCCTTTCAAGAACGGTATGCACAGCTCTGCTACAACCAGGTTAATGGCTTTCTACTCATGCGTTTTATTTGAATTTCATTAATTTTTAAAGGCAAGCAGTGAGAATATTGGGAAAAATGGCAGCACAAATGTATTAAACAAATGGGGCATACAATAGAGTCTCTTGTTGTTTTATAAACTCTGCACATAGATCTTGCATGCATGAAGATTTGTCTATCCATCTTGACAGTTTAGGATTTTAGGTACAAGGCTGTGACTCATCTGCAAATTAATGTGCAAATTCCCACTAATGTGCTACTTCCCATTTATTTGTATAAGAAATGCTGTCCCTTTCTCTTTTGAAGTCTGAAACAGATATGCACTGGCTTTTTCTAAATATTGTGTTCTCTTTCTGAAATGTGAATTTAAAATGCTTATAAAGGTCCTACATAATAATAAAAAAAAGTCAGATGTTGTAGCTTTCATTTATTTCATGCACCATTCTGATGTTACAAAGTGTAAAAGCATGTGAGGTAACAGAGTAGTGCTGCAATACTAATTACACGCTGTCTTGGATGGCATTGGTAGATGCATTACAGATATTTGTGTAATTCCCAGTTGTTTCAGGTTTTGTATAAGTAAAAACTAACACTTGAACTCATTAAAGTCTGTTATTTTGATAAATATATTTAGGACGTGTAAGATATATGTAGGTTGTCTGTTCTTTTATCTACCCCATAGGAAGACCACTGGCCTCTTGAATGACAAATGCAGGAGTCTGGTTATGAGCAATAAAGGATTTGTGAAGTTTGGGTGCAGGATGGTATTTTTCCGGACTGAAAACAGGGAAATTGAACGGTGCAATGGTTTCAGCTCTCTGATGTGAATTCAAAACCCTCCAAATTTCATATGATGCAAATTATGTATTGTGCTATTCTCTGAAATGCAATTAGCTAATCACAACCTTGGAACATAAACCTAGCAGTAAATTGACAATCTTGGATGGGTTTTGTAGGAAGTAGAAAAATGTCACATCGGTACAACAGCTGTTGTTCTTCTAACTATTTGACGCTGAGTCAGACCTGTGCCATTCCAGACCTGGCCCGGCTTGATACACAGCCTAATGATTTTAAAAAAAGCTGCTCCAAAACATTTCCTACATATATAAAAATTACATTTTATAATCTAGCTTGCAAGAACTCATTTCATTGATAATTCATTTTCAGTACCTGCAGGGCCTATCACTCCTTTAAGTGGCACTATCATATGATTTTTCAGCATTAGAAGTAACATGCTAAGTGACATATAAAGGCTCCCATTTTATTGCACCCCAACATTCCATATTGTGTCCTCTGAGCTCCAGACGATCATTAAAATGCTTGAAGAGAAAACTCTACTGCAGTTTATTTTTCTCTTAGTAATTAAAATTTCAAATATTTAAAATAGAGGTTTAAAGATTTTTTTAAAACTATTTATTTCAAAATGTTGCTATTAGAATTTTTTTTCCATTAAATTATCTTTTGTTTTATTTAGTGCACTCCTAGTCATAGAGTCATAGAGGTTTACATCGTGGAGATGTCAAAGGCAGGTTTTTTACACGGAGGATGGTAAATGGAGTGTTCTACCAGAAGAGATGGTGTAGGCAGATTCAATAGCAATGCTTCAGAGGCATTTGACGATAAATGAATCGACAGGGAAAAGAAGGATACAAACCATGTGGAGGCATTTTTTTTTCATTTTAGAATGGCATCATGTGGCAGTACAGTCTTGGTGGGCTGAAGGGCATGTTCCTGAGTTATACTGTCTTTGTTCTATGTGAGAAAATAAAGATATAAAAGCAGAAATGGATATATTTCGAGACAGTAACATGTAAGCATCTGAGACATTTTAAGATGCATTTGTGTTCTTAAACTTTGCAGGTACAGAGGAGATCAAGTAATATTAATATAAACCTGTAAACATCCAAACATCCTGCATTCTGGTCACATGCACTTTCTCTCAAGAATTAGTCATTACTCTTTAGGTAACACTTTTAAACTCAGTTCTTAAACAGATATGTAAGCAAAGACATGTAATAATTGCTTGAATGTATATATGGTTTTTATATGAATTTATATTCAGCTTTAGAATTGCTTTTACAGGTTTTCACTGTTCCGTACAGCTCTTTTATACAACTCGATTATTTGTTTAAAATCAGCCACAAAAAACATAAGGTTAAACTACATCTTTCGGGTGGATAAATATACAGTTCATAGTCCTATGACATCTATAAAACACTTCAAATAAGGGTCATCATGATGATAAGTCATTGAACCACTGTGCTCGCTGAGACCAAAGATATTTTCAACTCATTGAAGTTAGAATGGCTAATCTATTTTACATAATTCAAGTACCTTAATTTTAGCCCCACAATCATTTTTATATATTTACATATAATACATATTAACCAATTCAGCCTATGTTTAGATATCTATGAGGCCACAGACTTTATGCCTCATCTTTCAATTTTAAATTCCTGTGTCAACAATTCTAATGGTAACAGACCACAGAAACTTGCCACACGGTAATTACATACTCCCACCAGTGGGGATGCTGTGGCACTTTACTCAATCCTTCAATCTTCTTGACCTGAAACACCTATATTTCAACTAATTCTACCTTCCTGCTTACCAGTTCCCGTACTTTTTATTAAGTGATTACAGGAAGTACTAACTCAAAGTTTACTAATGTTAAATTAAGTAATGATTTACATCTATGTGTTCTTATCCAATAGACCATGTACACATTCCCCATCCCACCCATCGGGAAGGTTATATTTAACCAACTTAGGTTCATAGAGTTGTACAGGATGGAAGCAGACCTTTTGGTCTAAATCATCCATGCAACCAGACATTCTAAATTAATCTAGTCCTATTTGCCAGCATTCGGCCCATACCCCTCTAAATCCTTCCTATTCATGTACCCATCCAGATGCCTTTTAAATATACCAGCTTCTGCCACTTCCTCTGCCAGCTCATTCCATGCATGTACCATTCTCTATGTGAAAAGATTACCCCATAAGTCCCTTTCAAATCTTTCCCGTCAACCTCCAACGTTCCAGGGAAAATAGCCACTTCACTGATTTTATTTTTAAAGAGTAGAGGTAGTCTGTTTGGATCTTCAAAAAAAAATTTGAATAGGGAATCATTCTGTAGATTCATGACTAAGAACAGATTTTATAGAGTTGGGACAATGAATAACAAGTTGGCTATAAAACAAAAAATACACAGCAGGTAGTGGTTTAGTATAGTCATTCAGATTGTCAAAGAGTGGCAAGTGGTATTCCTAAAGATTTAGTTTTGGGACAACTGTTGCTCAAAATTTACACGTGCAATTTGGAATAGGGAAGGGAAATACAAATTCAGAATTTTCAGAAAACACCAAACTGAGAGCTATAGTTAATATTGAGCGATGGATATTGATAGAATTTGAAAATAAATGCAGATAAAAGACCCATGATTTTCAAGGTAGATAACAGTGAAGTAATGCATTTTGAATAGGAAGAATACAGAGGTCAAGCACTCCTTGGAAAATAAGATCATGATTTTAACCACCACATACAGGGTCTACTTCATGACAAAACTGTCATAATTCAAGGGTATAGGATGGTATGAGTTGGAAAAAAGTTGGTGTAGGGGCTATAAAGTGCTAGGATGATTCCGTATGGGACAAGGTATGGCACAGAAGGCATGAGAGGCCATTGTGACAGACGAAAGGACATCAGTTGGCAGGGAGGATATGAGGGTCCATAGGGATGGGTAAAGGACATGAACTAGTATAGTTGGTGAATGGGGAGTGTATAGGAGGTGAGTGCTTCTTTTATCCTTTTTGCTTTGAAACATTAACTTATCATCTGTGCACAGAAACAGATCTTTCATTCAGTTCCACTCTCACCCAGTAATTGCCCAGACCAATTCCCAGGGAACCCTGACACCCCCACGCCCCTAGGCAATTGCTTGACGCTGTGCTTCCCATCTGGGAGAAAACAATTTGAGTCGAAGAGCCAGCAGAGTAAAGGAGAGAAGAAATATAGGCTCCAAACACACAAATCACTGAAAATGGAAATACCGAATGTAAAAGGATAGCAATTGGCAGCAGGAATAGGCCTTTCTGGACCATGTTGGAGAGTACTCTGGTGGTGACTTTACCCTCCACCTTCCTGCCCTGCTAACCTCTGACTTGAGTATATTTACTGAACCAACCTCCACTGCTCTTTGTGGTAGAGAATTCCAAAGATCCTCTGAGAGAAGAAATTTCTCATCTCCAGTATAAATGAGAGACCCATTGTACAGTCAGACCATTCCTGTGAAGATTAATAGTACCATTTAGAAAATCAGCAATCACTAGGATTCATATCTAGAGGAATAGAATTGGACACAGGAAATCTGAGTATAATGCAGGGGTTAGGTCACATTTGGAGCTCTGTGAGCTATTCTGATCTGCATACGATAAGGATATATGTCACCGTGTATGTGTAATAAAGATTTGCAAGAATGACACCAGGACTGAAATTTTATATCAAGAAATACTGTATAGTCTGGACTTGTCTCAAGAGAAAGATGAGTAACCCCATGTGGATCTTGAAGATAGGGTAGACTTCAAGAAGATGCTGTAGTTTGTCGGGAAGATCAAAAGCTGAAAATCATAGCGTTCACTAATAATTGCAGAAATTCAGGATTTTCTTTTCAAAAATAGAAAGTAATGAGGAGGTATAACTCGCAACCACAATTATTTAGGACCAGCAGCAATGATGCAACAAAGAAGAAACTGGATCAAGAAACAAGGGCAAAGCAATAAAAGGATCAGATATTGAGAAGGTTAAGATGGAGACATTTGGGAGGAGGTTCATGTGGAATTGGAGCATTTGTTGTCAGCACATAAAAGATGGCCATTGGAAGCCAGGAATGTGTAGAGACACCCACCACCCCAAACCCAATTAGCCATAACAGGATCTGCATTGCCATTTTGCATGGATAATGTCACCAAACAATACAGAAGAAAACAAGACCCATATATGTGCCGAGATCCCTCAGAAGGGTCTGACGCTTTTCCTGTGCCTGGTTTTCAGCTTTCAGCTGCTGCTCTGTCACTGCGCTGTGAAGGAACACCACATAGTTGTGTTCCTCCCTACTCGTTGTTCCAAGCAGCAGTGACGTCAACAATAAATGCAGACGTGTGGAATATGAACACCAGCATGTATTAGATGGGCCTAAAGGCCTATTTCTGTGTCGTAAATCAATGTGATGCATCAGTCCCACCTGCCAGTCACTGCAATCGCAAATGCGCCTCCCAAGATGGCCGACAATGTCTCTGCCAAGGAGATTAAACATTGCAAGTTTACTTGTGTTCCCACAGTGCTTTGCTGTTGTCACATCTTTTTCAAGAAAGAGCAAACAGTGTATGAGAGTCGCCTGCAATTTCCTCGGCCAATGTGGTTGTCATGGTTGTATGACTGTCACGGTGTGCGAGCTGTAATTTGTGGGTGCAAGGCTCTCAACAGTGCTGAGTGTGACAGTGATGTGAAGCATGTGAATTAAAGAGGCAGTACTGATTAAGAGAGATTGTCGGTGAGTGTATAATTGTAATTTAAGGGCTCTTGTGGTGCAGTGATGGTATCCCTACCTCCAACTAAGAAGTTTGAGATTCAAGTCACACCAACTACAGAGGTGTGTCATAAGACATCTGACCAGATTGATTAAAAATACTGTAATTATAGTGTAGTGAATTGAATGGTACTATGCTGATGCAGCTAATGTCCTGCTGCCTCTTAACTATACATCTGGGGGATACAGGACATCTCTGCTTCTCTGGCTCTGATTCTCAAAAAGCCTCCAGTGCAATGTCTGATAACCTTTGTCTATTCTTGTATGTTCAACCATTTTTTAAAGTATCAAATCACAGGTTCACTTCTCAAAAACTTAAAAACCCTGTCAATGTTCGCTATAAAGGCTTGAACAGGAGGTACCAGAGGGCAGCCATTGCACAGCAACCTGTCCTCCAGCATGGACTGGATGTGCTGAGAGGAAGAATGAAAGTTAGCAAGAAAAAACTATTTACCCAATATGTTAGCATACCCACCAGAAATACTAATTGTCTGTATTACGAAAGAATGAATATTTTCTGAACTAGTAGTTCAATTTATTACTCCCTTTATTTAACAGATATGATCCAAAATTCATTTAATTAGCCATGTAAGCACATTCAATTCAGTTTTCTGACCATTTTTCACATTATTCAGGTGCTTGTAACCATTGCTAAGGATACTTGAACAAGTCATGGGCAATCACACAAGGCTGAGAGGAGTGATTTGGAGAAAACCAATTAATTATTTTGTCGCTTCATTTGAGGATCAGTACATAAGTACGTTTTGGCTCAGTAGGTAGATTATAGCTGACATGCAACATTTTGACTTAGCACCTGTCACAATAACTGAACTACCTCTGGCTTTTAAAGTGATAGTAACGCCTTACATAATTCCAGATGGAACTGAATGCTAATGACAACCACATCACACAGTTCAACATTCGCATCTTGATACACAAGCGAAGTTGTGCAATGATACAGAAATCTGTCAGGTTTGTACAGCATAACTGTTTATCATATACCACTGATTTTACACCATTGCTTGATGTAAAGTACTACTCAGAGTGATTGACTTTAGCCAAATACATGTTATCCAACTCAGTGAACTGCATCATTTGAAATAGATTGTAGTTCCCTCTTATGCTAGCGTTAAGATGAGTTTACCTCATCCAAGTGAGTATCAGTTGCTGCACTTAGTAAAATTGTGCCTGGATGATAGAGGGAAAATTTGTTCTCAGTCCTAATCTTCAGGAATTAAATTATTTTAGAAAGAAGACATGCATTTATGTGATATCTGTTATAACTTTAGCCCATCCTAAAGCACTCTGAGTGCAATTGATTTTTTTTTAGTGTAATTGCTGTTGTAAAGTAGGAAATGTGACAGTGAATTTACATATTGTAGGTAACATAAAGTGCAGTGATAAAAACCAGGCCGTCTGTTTAAATAGTGTTGGTGGAAGGACATATGTTGATCAGAGCACTAGAGAGAATTTTCCACCTCTTTGAATAAGAGCAAGGGATTGTTTACATCCATTCACCGGAGAGGACAGTCAGGTTAGCACTTCATCCTTAAGCACAGTGTGTCCCTTTGTGTTCAGTCTCTGAAGTGAGTTAAATGTCTGCTGGAAAACCTATGTGTAGGGATTCCAAGTGATGATAGGATTGGATGTGGTTGTACAGCCCTCCTAATGCTATAAGTTGCACAAGTAAAGGCCATTCATCTGAGCAAGGTACTCTTGTTTGGTTGTATACCCTGCCATAGTTATTCCAAGACAGAGAAGGAGACAGAGAGAGAATATGTGGTGTTTTTGATGTGGGCACAATTACAATAATGGATTTGGTGATGATCGGAGATAATGGGAACTACAGATGCTGGAGAATCCGAGATAACAAAGTGTGAAGCTGGATGAACACAGCAGGCCTAGCAGCATCAGAGGAGCTCAAAAGCTGATGTTTGGGGCCTAGACCTTTCATTATCTCAGATTCTCCAGCATCTGCAGTTCCTACTATCTCTGAAACTTGTGAGGTACACTGATGATACATTAGCTACCATTGTTCAATCCTCAATATAATATTTGGTAGAGCACAAGACAGTAGTTTCATATGTTATTTTAATACCAAAAATGGAGTAATCTGATGCAATGTTACAAAACTGTGCCGATCATCACCAAGATAACAATGTGTGGAGCTGAATGAACACAGCAGGCCAAGTAGCATCTGAGGAGAACAAAAGCTGATGTTTCGGGCCTGGACCCTTCTTCAGAAAAAAAGAAGGGTCTGAAGAAGGGTCTAGGTGTTCAAGATGGGGGCTCATCCATCTCTACACCTTGTTACCTCACAAGTTTGCCTTTCATGAGAACATTTTCATTTTTACAGCTTATGTATTTATTTATTTAATATATTTATTTTCTCATTCATTTTGATTTTACTGATTGAAGTTTGTTATCTTAGTTTTTATTTACCATAACTTGTTTCCATGCCACTCAACATTTAAGTTGTACTGTTAAGAAGATCTAAGAGCGTCAATACGCCAGAATGGAGTGAGATGTCAAGTGTACATTCCTTTGGCTTCATCAAAGTCGGCCTCCAGGATGATTCGCAATGAATTTTTTTGCAGCAAAGTGACTAAACATTAAAACACAGGAGGTGTATTCAGCGGCTGTGTGTCAGGCGCTGACACATGGTTAGATCCATCAACTCCACAAACTAGTTCTTTGTGTGCAAGGAAGACACTGTGCCATTTCATGAAATCACCAGAAGTTGTGAATCCTTAGTGAAGGTTGACATTTTAACACAACACCAAAGGGGACTGCCATCCTTGGAATAAGGTACTAAAGCACAACCGTCTGCTGGCTCAAACAAGTTTAACAGATCTGACAATGTTATGGGAGCTGTCCTGATATTCTAATGAATCCCTCTCAAGGATCTGCACCATGAAAAGATTAACTGCTATTTTTGTCACTTTGCTGTGCACATATTAGCTGCTGGCAAAACATTAGCAACTGCACTTCGAAAGTAATTCCTTCTAAGTAATTGCCTGGTTTTAATTATCTATTCAAAACACAGCACAAGTTACAAGTGGGTTAGAATACTCTCCATTGTGGTATTTGCCAGTAGAAGGACAGTGCTACTACTCCTGCTTCCTTGACAGGGTGTATGCATCAATTTCATAGAATTACTACAGTGCGGAAGTAGGCATTTAAACTTCTTTGATTGCACCTTACAAACCCACTGCAGGTGTGTGGGAAAATCTGTCCTCATGACTTACCTTCCAGGTCATGGATCATCCTGACTTGGAAATGTATCGTCATTCCTTCATCACAATTTAAGGAAAGTCCTGTGATTTTTGATGGAGGAGTACCCGCACCACACCCAGACCACAAAACTCTCTCCAGAGCAATTAAGGAGGAACAAAAAATTGCCAGACAATCCATGAATAATTTTCAAAACCATTTATGGTTTGTCTCCTACATTATCGTGCTGATGGAAGGACCATTATGAGATTCTTCCATAAAAGTAATATTAACGAAACATTGGCACCTTCCTCAGCTCCGGTGCGTTCCAAAACAGAAGGCTTAACTTTAGTTCGCCAACTTTAGGTACATTTACGTCGTCATTGGATAAGCATATGGACGTACATGGAATAGTGTAGAACATAGAACATAGAACATAGAACAGTACAGCACAGAACAGGCCCTTCAGCCCACAATGTTGTGCCGACCGTTGATCCTCATGTATCCACCCTCAAATTTCTGTGACCATATGCATGTCCAGCAGTCTCTTAAATGACCCCAATGACCTTGCTTCCACAACTGCTGCTGGCAACGCATTCCATGCTCTCACAACTCTCTGTGTAAAGAACCCGCCTCTGACATCCCCTCTATACTTTCCTCCAACCAGCTTAAAACTATGAACCCTCGTGTTAGCCATTTCTGCCCTGGGAAATAGTCTCTGGTTATCAACTCTATCTATGCCTCTCATTATCTTGTATACCTCAATTAGGTCCCCTCTCCTCCTCCTTTTCTCCAATGAAACGAGACCGAGCTCAGTCAACGTCTCTTCATAAGATAAGCCCTCCAGTCCAGGCAGCATTCTGGTAAACCTCCTCTGAGCCCTCTCCAAAGCATCCACATCTTTCCTATAATACGGCAACCAGAACTGGACGCAGTATTCCAAGTGCGGTCTAACCAAAGTTTTACAGAGTAGTGTAGGTTAGATGGGCTTCAGATCGGTATGACAGGTCAGCACAACATTGAGGGCTAAAGGGCCTGTACTGTGCTGTAATGTTCTATGTTCTATATAACAAGTCAGAGATAACAAGGTGTCGAGCTGGATGAACACAGCAGGTCAAGCAGCATCAGAGGAGCAGGAAAGCTGATATTTCAGACCTAGACTTAACAAGTCACGTTGGTTCACCTTGTAGCAAGGTAGTTTGAAAGGGAATTCAATCCCACTCTTTACAATTTAAACAGGGAAAAACATTTAGAATTTAATAAACTATTCGACTTGAATTGCCACTACATATTTGATGATGCAAGCTTCAAGCTAAAGGTATTAATTTAAAATTTAATCCGTTTTCTCACATTGGATACATATTAGTGCAGCACTTTATGGAGTGGCTTGTCTGATGGCATACTCTGATCCTTAGAGTTGTTCTTTGATATCTCAGCTCAAATGAATATTGCTGGAAGTGCAACTGTGACGATGGCGCATGAACACAAAGAGAAGGTCTGGGATACAAAGCCTAGATGGGAGCTGCATGTGGAAATCCTACAAAATCCTCGTTTTAATAGGCTCTGACAGAAATGCTAGGGAATTGGAAACTCTGCTGGGAAAATTCCTAATGCTTAGAACCCTGCGAAATTAAATTGCAGAATTCATAAGTTTCTACTGCAGTTAAGTGAATTGTTACTCAGGAGAAATTTGGTTACTAAAAATCTATTGGAACTTCTGAGTAACTATTCAATGGACCCACCAACTTATCTCACTCTCTGTTACTCTCTCTCACACACACACACACACACACACACACACACACACACACACACTCAACTGAAATTCCCTCGGACCCATATATCCCCATGACCATGATCCGACACCCCACCTCTAGACCGGACTGATACCAACACCAACCCCCCAACAACCAGATACAATACTTGTCTTCTAAAACCAGGGGTCAACATTTGCTCTCCGCTGCTAGAAACGACCCCTCCCCACCTTTCCTGCTGCCAGGCCTGACACCCCCTTTACCCTGGGTCCTGACATCTGCCGCCATGGAGCCCATCAGGACCCCACCTACTCCTCAGATATCTGACAGCCTCTCCTCCTTTCAACTCCAGGACCCAACAGACTCTCTCCTGTTGCTGGAGTGAACACATAGCTCTGCCCTTCCCCTGCTGAACCTGTACCCTCCCGCCTGTACTGACCTACCCTATACTTTACCCGATGACATAGCAGGCTATTTATCTGGTCTCTACCCCTACTCACCTGGCACCCCATCACAACCCACCTGATGTTATACTTTCCTGGAATCCCACTCATCTGGAAGTCTACTGCCTACCCTCCTGGCACTCTAGCCTCTCACTTTCCTTATGTAATCACACTTTCACAGGAGCCGCTAATGTGGCTGACAATGATGCTGGACATTTAAGTCAGAGTATTGCAAAAGGGAGCATGGCTCAGCATTTGCAAAGAAACCCTGAATCTGGGTGTGACCACATTCCTCATAAAATCCGTCTTCAACTGCTCATCTGCTTCACCAGATGTAAGGAAAGGGCCAAGAAGGAAAGTGGATTAGTGGAGGTAATTCAATATCAAATCAGGCAGAGAAAGATGAGTAAAGAGAGGGAAAGAAAGGTTGAACTCAGACGAGAACAGGGAAGGAAGGGAAAGTGAGAAAAAATTTTATATTTTACATTTTTAAAAAAAATCTCCAATAATGCACTATCCGAAGGAATAAGACTACTCAATTTAATTGAGCATTTTCTGGGCAAAACCAAATAATTCATAGTCATGAACAATCATCGCCTTGTTAAAAGGTACCTATGTTTTTAATTATAAAACTTAACCTTCTATCCCAGTTCCGGAGACATGAGAAGAAAGGACTGCCTTCACAAAACTAACAGTACAGCGACTCAAATCACCCAGTCACTTCATGGGTACCTGTTTTCCAAGTTGATGAAATAAATGAACAAAATGCAAATGTAACACTTTGAACTGTAGTCACTGTTTTAGTTCAGGAGATGTTGTACAGCCAGCTCCCACAAGCAGCAATAAAGTAATGACAAGCCCGCTTGGTAATAATTATATAAAGATAGAAATACCCTGTCGGTAATTCATTTGCCCAGGTGAAAGGTGCTTTATTATCCCTTGTTTGTTCAAAGGATAAACAATGTGATAAACATTTATCATCAATTACAGGGTTGGACAAAAGATAATTACTGGCCAGGACAATGGGGAAAATTCCCCTGTTCTTCAAATTATACCCTGGGATTGTTTATCACCATTGGCATTTAGATGTGATCTCAGTTTAATATTTCAGCCAAAAGACACACCTTCACTTTCCATCTCTAACATGTCAGCCTTGAAATATTGTTCTAACTTTCTGGAGGAAAACTAGAATCTACAAGTTACAGACTCAGGATTGACAGTTCTCCCAACTAAGCTAAAGCTGACAAGAGGTGCAGTGACAACAAACCTGGGAAAAATTGAGGTTGTCGCAGGCTAGAATGACTATAGATTATGTTACCAATTGTCTCTTCTTCTTTGAAATTGATAGCATCTTGCTGGGTATAGTCCAATGGATGTAAATTGCTCTCTGATCGGCAATTTAGCATGGCCAATTCACCTAACCTGCACATCTTTGGACTGTCGGAGGAAACCCACGTAAGGAGAATGTGCAAATTCCACATACACCGTTGTTGAGGCTAGAACTGAACACAGGTCCCTATGTTGTGAGGAAGCAGTGCTAGCCACTGAGCCAACATGCCACCCTCTATTTGAGAATCCTTTCCATGATGAGTAACTCACAGGAACATAGGAACAGAAATAGGCCATTCAGCTCTTTGAGCCTGTTCCACCATTCAATACTGATCTAATTCCATATACTTGCCTTTGGCCCATTTCCCTTGGTTCTTTTATTTAGCAGAAGTGTACCTGCCTCAGATTTAAAGAGTAGAAGACCGTTTGGTTGGTTGTCATAGCCAGAGAGGCTGGCAGATATCCCCTCTTCCTGAAGTAGGGATGTTGACGTACTCTTGTACTGTTTACACTGATCTTAACTGTGTATCTATCCAGCAGTTGAAATTATTCAGAGAGGCATGCAAACATCTATTAGATATCTTCATTATGATTCTATAAATGATCTGCAAGTAAAAATGCATTTTGTGGAAGCAGACTAACTATAGAATTGAAAACTTTATAGAATTATTTCATTACTCTGCAGGTTAGTTTAGAATCCATTTCTATATTCAATATTAGGGTTAATCTGAAGTCGATGATTTCTTCGCTGATCTCAAATAGTTGAATAGACATTGTTACCAACATCTGTGTTTCACTCAGATTATTATTCAATGATTCTTGCTGGATGGTGCATGTGTGCAGATATCATGTAAGGACAGGTTCAGTATCAATTATGATGTCTGCTATATAAAGTAATGGTTGTGAAAGGGTTAGTGTTGGAATCTACACTAAGCTCCATCCTATCTGATAGTGTCATGGGTAAGGCAAAGAGCTCAAGATCCCAATGAAGACAGATGTGTCATCAGTATCCCTGCTGGTCTTGGTTATTACTTCTAACGCACCAACATAACTTGCACCTATTGTTATCATGTAACAAATTACACGTTGCTAAGAAAAATGCCTCTGCTCAGGGAACCCTGCAGCCCAATGGTATCAATGTGGACTTCACCAGCTTCAAAATCTCCCCTTCCCCCAGCGCATCCCAAAACCAGCCCAGTTCGTCCCCTCCCCCACTGCATCCCAAAACAAACCCAGCCTGTCTCTGCCTCCCTAACCTGTTCTTCCTCTCACCCATCCCTTCCTCCCACCTCAAGCCGCACCTCCATTTCCTACCCACTAACCTCATCCCACCTCCTTGACCTGTCCGTCTTCCCTGGACTGACCTATCCCCTCCCTACCTCCCCACCTATACTCTCCTCACCACCTATCTTCTTTTCTCTCCATCTTCGGTCCGCCTCCCCCTCTCTCCCTATTTATTCCAGAACCCTCTCCCCATCCCGCTCTCTGATGAAGGGTCTAGGCCCGAAACGTCAGCTTTTGTGCTCCTGAGATGCTGCTTGGCCTGCTGTGTTCATCCAGCCTCACATTTTATTACCTCTGCTCATTAAGACTCATTTGTGATTCATCATTCACTACCATTAACCAAGAAGACCCTGAGATGCAGTACAGGAAGGAAGGGGTTGTCTAACCTATTTAAGTTTGCTTTAAGAGAATAGAAAGAAAGATTTTTCATCCAATCTCAGGTATTCATTAAGGGAGTATGCAGTGACCACTGGCACAATAGACATTTTTGAGACTGGTGGGCACCACAGGTATAGGGGGACAATGATATTTCAATTTGATTTTAATAAGCTTCCATTTCATTTCTGTGAATTTCCAGTGTCCATTTTATTATTTGTTACAATGCCCCACCAGGGCCTGTCTAAAAGAGTGGAAAGGAGGATTCAGGCTCTTGTGGCGCAGTGGTAGTATCTCTGCCTCTGAGCCAGAAGGCCCAGATTTGGCTCCCACCTGCCCTGGAGATCTGTCATAATATATCCAAACAGGGTGAATCAAAATGCTTAGGGTCATGAGATGTTCAGGTAATGTGTGTTACTACATAAATCTGAATATCAGCAGAATATTTGAAAGAAGGATTGGAGGTAACATTCTATCCTAGCTATCAGCTGGTAAGTTGTTGGTCCCACAGCACATACAATGATTTGATCCACAGTCAAATAGCTAGACACTCATTTTAAAGATGATGACTTGATCATGGTAATAAGGGGCTGCTTGCTCCTGTGTTAACACTGCCTATTTTTGTCAAATCTATTGATTGCCCTTGCCCCAGAGAATCAATAGTGATGTCTATAGTTTGACTGTCTCTTCGCCTGTATGGTTTTCTCTTGCTAGTGTGCACTGTCCGTTCCTCCAGTACCAGCCAAAATTCTCACTCCATATTTCCTATTCTCCACCATGGGCAGCTACTCATCTAACCATCTTCCATGCCTCACCCCATCTCTCAGTATGCTGCCTTCAGACACCCCACTCAACCTTGTAAAAGCTCTAAGAATCTCCATGGCTTGAACTATAGTTATGCTTTTATTGTCCCTGCCAGCTTGGTGTCTTTTCTGAGGCTTGTGCTCACTTCCTATAAACACTATAGAAACATAAGTTGTTGCTGAAAGAGGGTGAGAAGGTTAGTAATAAATAAGAATGGTATCAGTTTTTCTCTACATGAGCCACCACATGAAGAAATATGATGAGTACCACATGCATCAATCACTGTCTGTACAATACATCACATGGCAGGACAAAGTCACTGTCACAGGAACCCTTCAAAGAGCCAGTATAACTGACTTCAAAACATTGGGCAATAGACGATAAATCTTCTAAGGTGCTTTACAGGAGCAAAGCTAAACAAAATGTTAACCAAGCCAGGTAAGGAGATACTAGGACAGACGACCAAATATTTAGTTGAAGAAGTAGGTATTACTGAGCAGTCTGAAGAACCAGATGGAGAGACATAGAGAAAAATTGTTTTATCTTAACAGAGTTGTCATGTAGAGAATGTTCCATTCATATATTTAATCTCTGACAATTATGAGCACATCAAAAACTGTCGGATAACAGAATGACATTAGTGCTGAATGAGAACACATTGACTACTTAGATCTCCTCATCTTCCCAACCAAAACTGATGAATAAAGTAAATTTAATTGTCATTTCCTTCAGGCTTCACTGAGCAGATGGTCTAGCTTAATGTCATTGCACAGCAGGTGCAACATTTGTTCACCTCAATAATTACAGCAGCACTCTCAGACGTAATGCGGGAGAAAACATACCTTAACTTAAGGGGAGAGACAATGGGAGCTGCAGATGCTGGAGAATCCAAGATAACAAAGTGTGGAGCTGGATGAACACAGCAGGCCAAGCAGCATCTTAGGAGCACAAAAGCTGACATTTTGGGCCTCGACCCTTCATCGGAAAAGGGGGACGGGGAGACGGTTCTGAAATAAATAGGGAGAGAGGGGGAGGTGGATCGAAGATGGATAGAGGAGAAGATAGTTGGAGAGGAGACAGACACGTTAAAGGGGCGGGGATGGAGCCAGTAGAGGTGAGTGCAGGTAGGGAGATAAGGAGAGGATAGGTCAGTCCGGGGAGGACAGACAGATCAAGAGGGCGGGATGAGATTAGTAGGTAGGAAATGTGAAGGTGCGGCTTGAGGTGGGAGGAGGGGATAGGTGAGAGGAAGAACAGGCTAGGGAGGCAGGGATGAGCTGGTTGGTTTTGGGATGCAGTGGGGGGAGGGGAGATTTTGAAGCTTGTGAAATCCACATTGATACCATTGGGCTGCAGGGTTCCCAAGCGGAATGTGAGTTGCTGTTCCTGCAACCTTCGGGTGGCATCATTGTAGCACTGCAGGAGGCCCAGGAGGAACATGTCGTCTAAGGAATGCAAGGGGGAGTTGAAATGGTTTGCGACTGGGGGGGGTTGGGTGTTGGTTATTGCAAACCGAGCCTAGGTGTTCTGCAAAGCGGTCCCCAAGCCTCTGCTTGGTTTCCCCAATGTAGAGGAAGCCACAACGAGTACAGCAGATGCAGTATAACACATTGGCAGATGTGCAGGTGAACATCTGTTTGATGTGGAAAGTCATCTTGGGGCCTGGGATGGGGGTGAGGGAGGAGGTGTGGGGGCACATGTAGCCCTTCCTGCAGTTGCAGGGGAAAGTGCCGGGTGTGGTGGGGTTGGAGGGGAGTGTGGAGTGGACAAGGGAGTCACAGAGAGAGTGGGTGGCCTCTCCCTCTCTCCGTATTTATTTCAGAACCCTCCCCCCTTCTCCTTTTTCTGCTGAAGGGTCTAGGCCCGAAATTTCAGCTTTTGTGCTCCTAAGATGCTGCTTGGCCTGCTGTGTTCATCCAGCCCCACACTTTGTTATCTCCTAACTTAAAGGATATTGTTTAACAAAGGTAGGGAAATCCTCAGGCTTAGGATGATGTTTAACATTACTCATTTAACACTGTAACCCAGCTTCTCTTGTTTTCTGAAAGCTGGATGTATGCATGCAGCCTCTCATGGAATAAGGGATTCTCTTGTCTGCTCTACAAAAATGACTAACTGGGAAGTGCTTTAGGATATATGGAGGAAGTGGAAGACACAACATAGATATTACTTTGTATCCATAAGACCATAAGATATAAGAGCAGAATTAGGCTATTTGGGCCATCAATTCTGCTCCACCATTCTATCATGTTTGATATATTTCCCAACTCCATTCCCCTACCTTCCCCCGTAACCCTTGAATGCCCTTACTAATGAGGAACTTAGCTACCATTGAATACACTCAAGGGCTTGGCTTTCACAGCCTTCTGTGGCAATGAGTTCCAATGATTCTCCATCTTATGGCTCTAGAAGTTTCTTCACATTTCAGTTCTAAAGGGTCATCTCCTCATTCTGAGGCTGTGCCCTAGTCTTTCCTCCACTTGGAGACATCCTCTCTCTGCCCACTCTATCCAGGCCTCTCAGTATTCTGTAAGTTTCAGTCAGAACCCCTTCATGTTTCTCGACTCCATCGACTACAGTCCCAGAGTCCTCAACTGCTCCTCAAATGACAGGCTCTTCATCCCCGAGATCAGACTTGTGAATCTCCTCTGGATCCTCTCCAAGGCCAGCACATCCTTCTTTAGATACCGGGCCCAAAACTGCTCGCAATAGTCTAAATGTGGCTTGACTTGAGCTTTACACAGCCTCAGCAGTTCATCTCTGCTCTTGTTTTCTAAACAGTACATGTCTGTTCACTTATCTTTGTGTCATCTGTAAACTTCACAACAAGGCTCTTGCAGAAAGTAAGAAGGCATGGGATTCAGGGAAATTTTGCTGTCTGGATACAGAAATGGGTGCCCAATAGAAGACAGAGGGTGGTAGTAGATGAAAAATATTCAAGCTGGAGCTTGGTCACCAGTGGTGTTCCGCAGGGATCTGCTCTGGGACCCCTGGTCTTTGTGATCTTTATAAATGACTTGGATGAGGAAGTGGAAGGGTGGGTTAGTAAGTTTGCTGATGACACGAAGGCTTGTGGAGTTGTGGACAACATGGAGGGCTGTTGTAAGTTGCAACGGGATATTGACAGGATGCAGAGCTGGGCAAAGGAATGGCAAATGGAATTCAACCCGGAAAAGTGTGAAGAGATTCATTTTGGAAGGTTGAATTTGAATGCAGAATACAGGGTTAATGGCAGGATTCTTGGCAGTGTGGAGGAACAGAGGGATCTTGGGGTCCATGTCCATAGATCCTTCAAAGTTGCTATCCAAGTTGAGAGGGTTGTTAAGAAGGATGTGTGGTGTGTTGACTTTCATTGAGAGGGGAATTGAGTTGAAGAGCCGTGAGGTTATGCTGTAGCTCTATAAAACTCTGGTTCGACCACACTTGGAATATTGTGTTCAGTTCTGGTCGCCTAATTATAGGAAGGATGTGGAAGCTTTAGAGAGGGTGCAAAGGAGATTTAACGGGATGCTGCCTGGACTGGAGGACAGGTCTTATGAGGAAAGATTGAGGGATCTAGGGCTTTTTTCATTGGTATGAAGAAGGCTGAGAAGTGACTTGATAGAGGTGTACAAGATGATGAGAGGCATAGGTAGAGTGGATAGCCAGAGACTTTATCCCAGGGCGGAAATTACTGTTACAAGGTAGCATAATTTTAAGGTGGTTGGTAGAAGGTATAGGGGAGATGTCAGAGGTAGTTTCTTTACACAGAAAGTAGTGGGTGCGTGGAGTGCGCTGCCAGTGATGGTAGCGGAGTCAGATACATTACGGACATTTGAGTGACTCTTGGATAAGCACTGAAGAATAGTGAAATGTAGGGTGTGCTGGGTACTTTGATCTTGCAGTAGGATAATAGGTCGGCACAACATCATGGGCTGAAGGGCCAGTACTGTGCTGTACTGTTCTATGTTCAATGTTCTGCATGCCTTTGGTTCCTTCATCCAGATTGTTAATGCGTAATGTCCCAACACTGATCCCTGAAGAACTCCACTGACTGCCACTTTGAAAAAGACCCTTTTATCCCTACTGTCCACCTTCTGACAGTCAGCTAATTCTTTACCCATGCCAGTACGTTGCCACTAGCATCATGGGCTCTTATTTAGCAGCATCCTGTGTGGCAGCTTGTCAAAGGCCTTCTGGAAATCAAAATAACCTGCGTCCACTGGCTCTCCTTTGTCTAGCTTGCACATTATCTCCTCAAACAATTCGAATAGGTTTGTCAGGCATGACATCTCCGTGAGGAAGACATACTGGTTCAGCCCTAGTTTACTGTGCACTTCCAAGTACTCTGCAATCTCATGCTCACTGCCCTTCAGGACATTTATAGCTTTTAGTTTCAGTAGTATTTGAGACCAGCTTTTTAAATTTTTATGTAAGGCACACTTCGAAATTTATTTTATTTGCATTATTTTCCAAAGACAAATTCCCTCTGTCTTTGTAGACGTTGACAGATGATGGGTGAGGTGGAGAGTTTTTGAAAAGTCAAGACTAGAGGAACAAAGGTAGAATTTGGAGTTTTAGCAGTGGATGAGCTGACTTTGGAGCATGTTGGTTAATGGTACAGAAGAGAACGTAGGCTTTCTTGATGGTGGGGAGTATATGGTGCAAAGAGCTAAACTCAGGGTCAAAGAGAATTTGCAAACATTACAAAGTATTTGGATATCATAGTCTCTATATAATTGCAAAATTTTCAACCGATTATAGGAATATTCAGCAAAATTTTAATGTAAAGCACTTTTGTTTTGAGGGATCATGAACACAGCCCTTATTTAGTTCATTGCCTTTGGATCATTAACCGTGAAATGTGCAGCAAGAATGATAGCACATTTGTTTCTTTATAAAAGTTAGATCATTAATTTTCCCAGTTCATTTGATTTCTAAATGTCACATATTTTAGTAACTTAATTTCTGAAGCAGCTGCTCAAACAGATTAGTTGGAGTAAGCAGACATCGGTCCAGGCACTTTAATGGCCAGAAAGGTGCTTTGAGTAAAATAGTTATAGGATTAAAAACCTTCTCTGACTCCTGACAAATTTAAATTGATCCACCCCCCACATTCAACTCCTTTGACACTTATTGCGCCCCAGGCCCCAGCATCCAACTCCCAACTTGATCTTCCCCTCCTGGCCTAATCTGATTCCAACTCCCCGATACATGCCGAAACCCCCACTATTTTGGATACACCCTCCACAGATGAGACGATCCGCCCTGCCCCCAGCAATATGATTGTCTCCCAGAACCGAGACTCCCAACCCAGTGATGAACTCAGGACCCTTCATACCCCTGCACTGATCTGGCCCTGCACCCTCATCCCAACTGGACCTGGGACTCCCAGCCCAAATGGACATTCCTCTGCCCATCCCCACTCAACATCCAATACCGGATATCCTCGTCCCACCTTTCAGACCTGACACACACTCCCCACCACTGGAGCCAGCTTTCCCAATAAGCTTACCTGGATCCTGGTATCCTATCTACCTGGGACCCTATTTACCTCACGCATCTGGCACACTACACCGCTAACCTGCCCTGACACACTACCCCTCACCCACCTGGCACACTATGCCTCTCACCCATCTGGCAAATTATCCCCCTCACCCACCTGGCAAACTACACGCCTCACCACCTGGCAAACTACACACCTCACACATCTAGCACACGACTAGCTTCACCCATATGACACACTACCTCTCACCCGCCTGGCACACTTAAGGGGAGACAATGGCCTAGTGGTATTATCGCTGGACTGTTAATCCAGAGACCCAGATAATGATCTGGGGGCCCAGGTTCGAATCCTGCCACAGCAGATGGTGGAATTTGAATTCAATAAATATCTGGAATTAAGAGTCTCATGATGACCGTGAATCCATTGTTGATTGTTTGAAAAACCCATCTGGTTCACTAATGCCCTTTAGGGAAGGAAACTACCATCCTTACCTGGTCTGGCCTACATAAGACTCCAGGCCCCCAGCAATGTGGTTGGCTCTTAACTGTCCTCTGGGCAATTAGGGATGGGCAATAAATGCTGCCTGGCCAACGACTCCCTCATCCCATCAATGAATAAAAAAAAATTATGCTCCTTACCCACCTGGCAAACTACTCTCCTCACACACTTACCACACTACTGACTTCACCCACCTGGCACCCTACACCCCTCACACACCTGGCACCCTACACTTCTCACTCAGCTGCCATCCTAAACCTATAGTTACCTTAAACATTTAACCCTTGACACCACCTGTCGAAAGGTCTGGCTGTGATACAGGGCATTTAAATCGCACTTTACTGCACACTGACTGCTGCAAAAGAGAGCATGATTTCCAGAAAGGTTTTCTTTGCTGCTGGATTTGTAACTGAAGACCCTTGTCCAGGCTTCTGCAGCACTGAAGACCCAAAACTAAGTGGCTAATTTTTAAATGAATCAGGATTGGGGGCAGGGCTTAATACAAGTAGAATACCGTGGGTGCTGGAATTCTGAGACTTAAAAAAAATCTAAAGTGCTGCAGAAACTCAGCAGGTCTGACAGCATCTGTGAAGAGAGAAACTGAGTTAAAAATTTGAGTCCAATATGACTCTTCTTGTGAACAGAAAGAAACTGGAAAGAGCTTCTTATGCTAGTGACAAAAGGGGTAAATAAGCAGTTGAAACAGAGGGAGCACTGCACATGCAGACCGAGCTCCCTTTGATACTTGGTACTTCTTAGGTTCCAACCACTCATCATGAGTTCCCTTGTATTATTTGTCCTGTCCAAACACGTCACCTCACACTTATCCGGATCGAATTTCATTTCCCACTGATGAACCCAACTGACCAGCCAATCTGCATCCTCCTGTTACCTATGGCTACCGACCCCACTGCTTACCACACCACCAATTTTCATATCATCTGCAAATTTACTGATCAGCCCTCCGACCTTCAAGTCTAATTCATCTATATAAGCCACAAACAGCAAGGGCCCCAACCGGCCACTGTGGGACCCAGCAGGACACAGATTTCCAGTCGGGAAAACATCCCTCATCCATTACTCTCTGCTTCATGCCACTCATACGATCATGGATCCAATTAGCCAAATTTCCTTGGATCCTACAGACTCTTGCCTTTCCTATTTGTCTTCCATTCAGAACCTTACCAAAAGCCTTGCTGAAGTTCAAATAAACTACACCAAAAGTGTTGCCCTCAACTACACACCTGGTTACACATTTGAAAAATTCAGTCAAGTTGGTCAGATATGACATCCCCTTGATAAAACCATGCTGACCATTCTTGATTAATCCCTGCATCTCAAATGCAGATTAATTTTGTCCCTCAGAATTGTCTCCAATATTTTCTTCACCATTGAGGTTAGATTGACTGGCCTGTAACTTCCTGGCTTCATCTCTTGTTCTCTTCTTGAATCACAGTACAATATAGGCTGTCCTCTAGTCCTCCAGTACCTCGCCTATGGCCAGAGCGGATTGAAAATGCTTACAAGCTGCCTTTTTATTTGCTTCTTCACCGCTTTTAAGAACCTGGGATATATTTCATTTGTCCTGGAATTTTATTTACTTGTAAACCTGCCAGACCACTCCGAATTTCCTCTCTGTCTATGCTACATTTTTCATTGTATCACTCACCTTCTCCCTGATTTGTATATCCATGTTGTCCCTCTCACTGGTGAACACCAACGCAAAATATTCATTTAGAGCCAACCTACATCCCTGGTTCCACACACAAATTACCACTCTGGTCCTTAATGGACTCTACTCTTTCTCTCAATTTTTTTTTACCCTTGATATACCTGCAAAACAACTTAGGATTTTCCTTTATTTTACTGGCCAGTATCCTTTCACGCCCTCCTCTTCACTCTCCTAATCTTTTTATGTTTCCTCTTGCACATTCTATATTCCTCCATGGCTTCTGCTGTTCTGAGCTTTTGGCATCTGCCATAAGACTCCCTTTTTCTCTTAATCCAATGCTGCACATCCATCAATATCCAGTGTTTACAGGATTTGAAGGTCCCACCTTTTTGGAACATGTTGGCCCTGCGCGCTCTCTATTTCCTTCTTGAATGCATTGTACTGTTCTGAGACAGATTTGCTAAGTATCTGCTCCCTGTCCATTATGGCCAAATCATTTCTGATCTTATTAAAATCAACCTTCCCCCCCAATTTAGAAGTTTGATTTCAGGCCCATTATTTTTGTTTCCCATAACAATCTTCAACCTCATGGGTTTACAATTGCTGCCGGAAAAATTCTTCAACCACCTGCTCAACCTTGTTGGCTAAAATTAGGGATACAGGCCAGGAGCAGGCAGACAGGTCTGGATTAGTTTGCAATTATGTTCAGTATGGACTGATTGGACT
This sequence comes from Stegostoma tigrinum, assembly GCF_030684315.1. Classification (NCBI taxonomy): domain Eukaryota; kingdom Metazoa; phylum Chordata; class Chondrichthyes; order Orectolobiformes; family Stegostomatidae; genus Stegostoma; species Stegostoma tigrinum. The sequence goes on from NC_081383.1 coordinate 31,946,984, forward strand.
GAAGGGTTTGCTTCTGTGCTTTATGACTCTGAGATAGCCCTGTCTTTGCTGGGCCTTCTATCTACTGACTTAAAATGCTGTCCTGGCTATACTTTAAAAATTATGCTCCCACTAAACCTTTCACTTGATTATTACTCCTGTTAATGTTGGGGAAGTTGAAATCTCCCACCATCACTATTCTATTATTTTTATACTTACCTGAAATTTGCATACATATCTGCTCTCCTTTTTCTTCTTTTAGGAGGCCCATAGTAAAGTCTTGGGTGAAAATGTTACTATGAAAAGGAAACAGGGTTTCTGAGCCAGTTTGAAATACCTGGGCTTTCTCTTCTAATTCATAATCACACCTGTTGAAAAAGACCCAGCGTTTTGAAGCAGAATCATCTTCACAGTTCGTGTTTGCATGCTAGTTATGGCATTTGAATATTTCTGATATATGACAGGTAATGTTTGAAGCCATTAACCGCTCATAGCGATGAGGGTTCAACAAATGCAGCACTGTAAAAGTCTTTAGGAATACACAACCAGGTTAGCAGACTGAATAAATCCAGAAGACAGATGCAATGACGGATGTATTTTGGAATAGCTTGGAAGCAAAAGACAAGAAATAGGAGCTTTAATAATGGCTATGGGCAAAACAAAAAGACCTTGGGTGGCAATTATTTAAGTAATTTCTGTATATAGCCAGATTGATAAAGTCAAAAAGAAGCCAGTGGCATTTTCAGTTGTATAAACAGAAACACAGAGAACATATAATCATTCCAATTTTTCTGAAAAAAGTCACCTTTTGTCAAAGCTTTTCATCTGGTACATATCAGGACAAATCACAAGAAATATCAATGTAAATCATAGAATCCCTACAGCGTGGAATTAGGCCATTTGGCCCAACAAGTCCACACCAACACTCCAAAGAGCATCCCAGCCAGACCATCTTTTGCATTTCCAATTACTAACCCACTAAGCCTGCTTACCCCTGGGCAATTTTAGCATAGCAAATCCATCTAATCTTCACTTCTTTGGACTGTGGGAGGAAACTGGAGCACCCAGCAGAAACCCATGCAGACATCAGGTGAATGTTCAGATTCCGCACAGACAGTCAGCTGAGGCTGGAATTGAACCCAAGTCCACAGCAGTGCTAACACTGAGCCACGGTGCTGGACAACATAAGTTTAACTGTCGGAGAGGAGCCTGCTGATTGGTATCGGTACCAAAGATAATTCACCAGTTTGACAATAGCTGACAGTTAACTGCCGAGCTTGGTTTAAATGTTAAACCAAGCAGGTTGACAATGATCAATTGAGGCACACGCTGATAAATAAACCAGTAAATTGCTGTTACCTATACTACTCTCATTCTTCTATTTCCCTCTAATCAGAAGGATAAGATCCTTCTTTACAAATGATATTGAATGCAAGATCAATTGTTAATTTTGATCGATCTTTGTTAATGGTATGGCACTAAGATGGATACATAGAATTAGCTCACAGATCAGCTCCCATTATTTGACTGAAAAGTACAACGTGCCCTGTAGGGTTGAGTGATTGATTCTTGTTGCTATACCATTATGAACCCAGTGAAACAGAGGTAAGATCTAATTACAAAGCTACTCCCAAAGGATTGTATCTCCATATCTGAAGAATTTCTCTAGTCATAAAGTGCTGTTCACTTTCTAACTAAGGCAAAATTTTACCGATTCACAACCTGGTATGGTTTGCATTTCTCATTGCTAACTCAACGAGTAAACATCCTGTGTAGCCTGTGTAGGCAAAGTGATAATATCAATTTTCAACGTGTGCCAAAAAAATTCATTTCAACAAAGTAACAACTTGAACAATGAAATTTGTTCCTGGCATACTTGGATAAGCAAGGGAAAATCTGTCAAGGCTCCTAGTCCTTATCACTACCATCCACTCCTGCGACATAGAGCTATCTGCATATTGGTCACCAGCAAGATTGAGAAACAAGGAAGAATTACATTTTGACAGCCCCTTGCATGACTTCAAGACATCCCCAAAGACTTTACAAGCAATGAAGTTCTTCTGAAGTAACAATGAAAGAAGATGGCCATCCAAGTCATTAGGCCATCGAAGATGCATTATTTTAACTCACTAATGAGTGCCTAGATGCTTACAAAACAGACAATGCCTCCAAAGCCTTGCTTCAGTAAAATAAATACTGACGGTGAGCCACTTGAAAATGTGCCTTTGCTTCTTTAGGTTCCATCTGTCACTAAATGAACATGAAAACTAACCAGCAAACAACAGAAATATGAATAATTTTCTGAAAGTTCCATTACAATCATGAGATCAACAGCATTCTGTTGAACATGCTATGCATATTTTGTTCTATGTTTGACTCAAGCATAATCAGTTGGTTTATTTGAAAGTTCAGATTGTTTTCATTGATTTACAATGGAATCTGTTCTGTTTTTCAAGTTTTATCTGCTGCATCTGTGGTCCCCAGTCTCATTACTGTAAATGTTAAGCTGCTAATTGCCAACCTCCTGCATATGTTCAGATTCTCACAGTGTAAATGTCAAACTCATAGCTACTTTTAAACTGTCTTATTATTATAAACTAAAGAAGATTGTGCTTTCCAAATGCACTTTTTTTTATTCTTTTCTGCTCATCTTAAAAACAATAACAGGGTGAATGATTTTCAATATAAGACACTACCTCCATGAATGGGTTGATATCTCTCCAGTATTTTTAGTTTCCTCTGGGAGTACATTGTTCATGCCAGCCATGTGAAATTCCTTAGTTTGTAATATGAAGTATCAGTTAAATTGAGTTGACACCACAGTTCATAAAAACATAGAACAGTACAACACAGAAGGAAACCACTCAAGTCATTAAGTCTATACCAGCTCTATGGAAGAGCAATGCTGTGAGTACCATGACTTAGCTGTTTCCGAATAGCTCCACAACATTTTTTTTTCTCATTCAATTTGAATGATAGAGTCATACAGCATGGAAACAGAGCTATCAATTCAACCAGCCCATGCCAACCATAGTCCCAAACTAAACTAGACTCACCTGCCTATGCTCGGCTCATACCCTCCAAACCTTTCCAACGGTCTGTACAATGTCAACCTAATCTTCCAACTACTATACTCAAAGGTCTGTGGACTGAAGGTAAGAGTGCTAAAGACTTTCTTAGTCACCCTATCTATATGTGATGCAAACTTCAAAGACTTATGTAACTGAACCCCAAGTCACTCTGTTCTACAACACTACCCAAGGCCCTACTTATAATTTTATAAGCACTGCCCTTATTTCTTTTACCAAAATGCAATATCTCGCACTTAACCAAAACCTGGAAGGATAGGGGCTTTTAAATGTAACGGGCAGTATGTTGGTGCAGGCTTGAAGGGCCGAAGGGCCTGTTCCTGTGATGTAATTTTGTTTGTTCTTTGTTCTAAATTCCATCTGCCGCTCCTCAACCAATCAAGTTCATTCTGTAATCCTAGATCGCCTCTTCACTGTCTGCTATGTCACTAATTTTGGTGGCATCTGCAAACTTACTGACCATGTTTTCTACATTCTCTTGAAAATCATTTGTGTAAATGACAAACAAAAGTGGACCTTGCACCAATCTCTGTGGAACACTGCTGGGAACAAGCCTGCAGTCCGATAAACAACCTTCCGCCACCACTCTCTGTCTCCTGACTTTTCTCTTGAAGGTTATGACTGAATCTATTTCCATCCTATCAGGAAGGGCTTACCTAACCTTTCACTGCATAAAAAAGATTGTGCTCTGGATTCTTTTGCCCGTCAGAGGAATTTGAGTTCCACGTGCTACAATGAGCCCTACAAATCTGTGCTCATGCAAATAACATTAACTGCAAAATAAGGAGTTCCAGAAGCAAGCATTTTATTTTAAACTTGAGCTGTTAGCCTTGCACCTAATGAACTTAGAGTAGGTGGCAGGAGAGGAATTGGGGGATGGGGTATTTTTCATTTTCACAATTAAAAGTTAGCAGAAATTGGAAGGTACATAAAGTATATAGCTGATCCACTATAACGTGCTGCACTATTGCTCCAAATCATGATTGAATTCCCAGGACTTTACTGATTGAAAAATCTTGGTATAGGGACCATAGTTCATGTACAGTGGAGTACAACCTGCAACCTTGATGATAAGGTGAAATAGATGAGGAAATGCAGGTTGCGTGACTCTAAGCCTCTTGCCAGCGGATGGGCTAAGGAGGGGAAGCCTGAGCACAGAGAAGCTGTAAAGGAAGAATATAAGCAGGAAATCACATGTGCACCAACATGATAGTCTTGTTTCATTGGGGTTGGAGGCTGGGAATATACGATGGAGCCAAATGGAGATGGTTCACACTTGCATTGCTGTCATGGGTGGGATTGCTTTCCCAGAGCACAACTGATATGATCTGCCAAGTTACTGCTTTTGATGCAATCAGTGGTGATATAGATATCAGCATTTTGTGGGAGTAGGTCCCCTCCGCTGGCCATCACCAAACCACAGCATGCAGAGGTCATGAGTTTATTCAAAGTAGTCTCTCTAGCAACCATCAGATCAGGAGGCTCCATTTCCCAAAGAGGGGCTACTCTTAGTAAAGGCCAAAGGCTAACCTTGGAGAAGTTTCCTTTGCTTTCCAAGTACTCAATACTCATCTCCAATGAGTATCTAGTTCATATTTTGAAGCACCCTCGTTTTCTCCTGCTTGTTCCACCTCTCACAGGGAGGCTGCCGAGGGTTAAGAATGGCCAGCCTATCAGGTAAAAGCCTGCTCTCCTTAACAACATGCAGGAAAACAGTCAATTTAAGGGGAACATCCGGGGAAATAGCTCACAGCCCCCCACCCCACCTCATCTGCCTCCCAGTAAGTGCAGGTTCAGGATTCCCACTTGATCCGTCAGGCTTCCAAAGCCCATGGGAAAATCCTGTCTCTTTCAACAGCCTTTCAACACAGTGGGTATGCAGAGGGTACAAAGATTGTGATCACGAACTGGTGCATTGAGAACAGGGAACTACATCGGAAAAATTGCCCTTCCATTGGCAATTGTCATGCCATCCCTAACTGTGTAGTATTGTTGGAGCAGGAATCAATCATATTTGATAAGCTCAAGCTCAAAGCTGGCCTAAGCAATGACTTTATGTTCAAAAAACTTCATTCATGTGTCACCTTGACATGGATTATAGAAAGTGCACGGCATTCAACTATACACCAAGTCCTAAGCATCTCCCATTGCTGCAAAACTGCCTCAAACACATGGTATCGTACTGAGATATACCAATCCAGAATTGTTTAAATTTAGCCTCTGGTCTGAGCTTTACTCATTTCAGTTAGATTTAAAATAGAAATTATATCTTTGCCTTGTGGTAAAAATGGAAAAAAAAATCAATGAGGGCTCTTCTTCATTATCATCATTATCCAGTTGAAAGTGTATTTAGGCCGTTAAATGCTTTAGGTCTACTCCACATGCAATTAGGTCATGGCTGGACAGTACCTTAACAATTTGACTTAGTTCTGTGACCCTTAATACACTTACCTAACAAAAAAACTTATCTAACAAAAAAAAGAATAAATCAATTTCAGCTTTGAATTGCTTCATAGAATCATAGAATCCTTACAGTGTGGGCGCAGGCTATTCAGCCCATCAAGTCCACAATGACCCTCCGAAGAGCACCCCACCCAGACCCCACCCCCATCTACCCTACCCTTTCCCTGTAACCCTGCATTAACCATTGCAATCCACCCAGCTTGTGTGCCCTTGGACATTGTGGGCAATTTAGCATGACCAATCAACCTAACCCGCACACCTTTGGACTGTGGTAGGAAACTGGAGCACCTGGAGGAAACTCATGCAGACGTGAGGAGAAAGTGCAAACTCCACCCAGATGGTCACCAGTGGGTGGAATCGAACCCAAGTCCCTGGTGCAGTGAGGCAGTAGTGCTAACCACTGAGCCATTATGCTGTCTCCCAGTTGACATCTCCACCCCACATTCCTCTGCAGGGGCAAAATTTCCTGATTTCCACCACTCTTTGAGTGAAGAAGGCATCACCTCTGTTAGTTTTGAGCATGAAGCCCTCACAGTTGAATAACCTGCTGACACTGACTGTTGTTACGATCCAAGAAGAGGTTGTTTCTCAGCTAATCGGATCCCACACAGGAAACTGGCTCAAGAGATCATATTCTGGTTTAGTTTAATTTTAATAAAGTGGTTTCTCACTGAAACACAAAGATACAATACTGCAGAGTTTGCCTTAACAACAAAACAGAAGCTTATAAACAAAAGCAAATGGAGATAAAGTAGAATAAGCAAACTCATTGACATGTAGAACAAATCCAAAAGGTGTTTTAAACACACAGCAATTTTGTGTGGGCTCCAATTTTGAACTGCAATGAGGAGGACTTTCTTCTCTCAGAGGATTGTGAGTCTTTCGAATTCCTTGCACAGAGAGACATAGGGGCAGAGAATCTGATTATATTTAAGACTGATATAGATAAATTCTTGACTAATAGATGAATCAAAATTATGTGAGGAATGTTGGTTCAACCATGAACTCATTGAACGGTGGAACAGGCTTGTGGGACCAAACAGCTGATACCTGTTGCTGTTCCTTATGGTCTTACAGTCTTAATCTTTCTCTAAAGTTAAACAAAATTGCTTTTGTACATTACACGAAGCACATGACTGGTGCGGTATCCAATAGTACCACATGTACAGTATTCGAATCGGATTCTCACATCTAACATCTCTGGTGAATTTTAAGATATTCGTGACTTTATTTTAGATTGCAACAGCAGATAACTTCTTCCTGGGGCTACTTTACACTGAGCTTTAACATAATCAGTTTTGAGTAAACTCTTGATGGTTTTATCACAACACTTCACAGTAACTCCACAGCCCGAGGTGACCTAATTCACCAAATACACTTTTTTTCCTCATGAACACAGGTTTATGCAACCATCCTATTCCAAGGATTTCACAGGACAACTCCAATCAAAGGAAAAGCTGAAACCAAAGCGTTTCTCTCTCCAAACTGTGGGAGTTTCCCTTAAACTCATATAAAAAAGATTGAAAAGTCTCTCAGAAATCTTGGGGTCCCACTAATTACCTTGCTGGGTGACAAAACAATCTAAAGAAAAGACCATAAGAAATGCATGCAAATCCATCATTCTAAAGCCAAGTCCCCAAAGCTGTTTCAAAAGAAATCACCGTGACTACAGAAATACTTACAAGTCATTTTAACTTCAGACCCACAGTAAACCCATCAGTTACTAATGCAACAACTGGAATCCCAAATTTACAAGAAATAATATTAATATAAATGCTCACACATATATAGCTATGTGCATGTTTATATATGTAAATTACACAGTTTACGTCGCACTATGTGGACTGAATCATGTCAGCGCCCATGGGTCTAGAATCCAGAGATCAGCAGGAAGGAAAAGGAAAGTTGATGAGATGTAAAGTATAGAGGGAAGGATGATACTGGAAGAATGTACATTAATACAGCAACTGATTACATATTTTTTAAGACATCTAACAGTGAATTACTTCAAAATCAAGCAATGTTTAAGTCTGCAGCAGGTTTGACATAGCAATGACAGGTTAAATTCCACAGTCCTGTGCTCCCAATGTAGAGACACAAAGTAACAGGGCAATGCAGGTAGAGATAAAAAATCTGTAACCCTAAATCTTCATCCTGCCCACACAGCCACGTAGGTGCCCAGCTGGTGCATCAAATATGGGCTTAGAATCCTCTTGGGACAGTTTATGATGTTACAAGTGCTAATTATGCAAGTTGTTTTTGTTGAAACTGCCTACTTACAACTTAAGATATTACATTTACAATGGGGGCGTTTTAGATCCTTATTTCTTCAAGTCTAGAGTTACCACCTTCCATTTGAATAACTGCCAAAAGCCCCCCACTTACACCCAAAGAATATCTCATGTTTAATTGACAAAAATTTGATTGCAGTCATTGCTTTAATGAGACCTGGCAAGTTAGAAAAACCAATAGCAACATGAGGAATCCATTAAAAGGGAATGTGTCAACACATATTAAACAGTAACATCTGCAAAAATGTGCTTGCCGACACTGTGCCTGTGAAATTTTATGTTATGCGTCACCATCTGTTTATCCAGCCCTGACAGTGCTGGGAAAATCTAATCCAATAGGCTGTAGGGGTTAGTCCAGGTCTGCTCATCTGTCACAGCACTCTCTAAGGAACATCTAATCACACTTTCAGAATGTTCCAAATTCTACAAGTTGTGCTTCAATTATTCCAAGGAAAATTAATAACACAGGATGTTTAAATTATGCCTCTCCCAGCTTGAGGATTATCAGCCCATTTCATGCTGTCATTTTTAACATAGAGCTTACAGTGGAGAAACAGGCTGTTCAGCCCTTCTAAACAATGTGAGAATTAATGCTCCACGTGAACCTGCTTTAAATCTATTCTTTTCTCCACCACCCCCCCCTCGCCACTTACTCAGCATCCCCTTAAATATATCACTTGAGATGTGAAATAAATAAGTTTAAGTATCAAAATTGCACAGAACTGGCAGGCTTTAACTACCATTACCCAATCCATAGCTATTACGTCAACACGGGGCTTAGTGCTTATAGCTTTTTAAGTGCCTTTCTAGATTTTGATTTCTCTGTTCAATAGATCTATGCATTGTTACATTATCACACTATTATACTACTCAGTGAATGTTAGAATATCATAAATTTTAATAAGGAAAGAAAAATTTCCAAACATGCCTCGTGTTTATTAATTGCTGTCACCTCCAACCTACCCACACACCTATCCGTCCTTCTCTTCTTTCTGTGTATAATCACATTTATTATATCATCTGTTTAATTATTCTGTAGCACTTTGAAAGAAAGCTTCTCCCTGACCTCCCTTCTTGTTCCAAAAACATTTCCTGATGTTTGATCCCTTCACCACAGTGAACCATATTGACCTGCATTCACTTTCTCAGTCCCTTTTCGGATCTTTCATAGCCAGAATGTCAAAGTCTAGTTTTTTCCAAAGAAGATAAATCTTTGCAAACATGTTTCAGATACTTCTTTTTTGAAGACATTTTAATGTACAAAGTTTAGTGCACACCGCAAGATCACACAAGCATCATTAACATGCTCAGGCAGTCCATTTGTTCTTTGCTGTTACTTGAAGGTACCAGAAAAGTTCCCCAATTTTTCTTCAAATAATGCATTGGATCTGGATGTGAGTTTGCTCGCTGAGATGGAAGGTTAGTTCCCAGACGTTTCATCACCTTTTTTTTAAATTTGAAAAAATATACTTTATTCATAGAATGTACAAAAAATAAAACATTTATACACGTACCCAGTCATGCAAGCCACTCTGGGTTACCCAGGGGGTACGTACACCAACTAAAGGAAAAAAAAACGAAACAGAGAAAAAAAGAAAAAAAAACAAAGCAAAGAAACCGCCCCGGCAGTCGTCACCCCGCACAGTCCCAGTTGGCCCCCTGACCAGTTGGGGAAGGCGCCAGCTGGGCCCAGTTACCAGATAGGGTTCTTGTCTGGACGAGGGGGCTCATACGGTGGTCTTTCCCCACCGCGCCTTGGCGGCGGCTGCCCCAAGCTTTAGCGCGTCCCTCAGCACGTAGTCCTGGACGTGGAGTGCGCCAGTCTGCAACACTCGGTCGGGGTCAGTTCTTTCAGCTGGCAGACCAGCAAGTTGCGGGCAGACCAAAGAGCGTCTTTCACTGCATTGATTGTCCTCCAGGCGCAGTTGATGTTGGTCTCGGTGTGCGTCCCCGGAAACAGCCCGTAGAGCACGGAGTCCAGCGTCACGGAGCTGCTGGGGACGAACCTCGACAAATACCACTGCATCCCCCTCCAGACCATGCATTGGAAAATCTTACAGTCTGAACACCAGGGCAGAGGGGATCCGCTTCATGGATGCAACCCTAACGACATCAGAGCTACACTTGGACATGAAGAAAGATGGCATAGTCCCAGGGAAGGTCAGGAGATGCTAAAGAGCCATCCGCAAATGAAGTGGTAGTGGATAGATTAGAAGTTCAACTCAGAGTTCACCAGAGGGCCTAGCACTGGCAATGTCACAAATTTGGTGGCACAGTGGCTCTGTGGTTAGCATGTCTACAGGTAGCACCAGGCACCTCCAGGTTCGATGCCACCCTTGGGCAACTGTCTGTGTGAAATTTGCATGTTCTCCCTGTGTCTGCATTGCTTTCCTCCCGGTGCTCCAGTTTCCTCCCATAGTCCAAAAATTTGCAAGTTAAGGTGGATTGGCCATGCTGAATTGCCCATGGTGTCCAGTGATGTGCAGGCCAGATTAGCTATGGTTAAAACGTGGGGTTACAGGGGTGGGATGGGCCTGGGTGGGATGCTCTTCAGAGGGCCAATGTGGGCTTGATGGGGCAAATGGCTTGCTTCCATGCTGTAGGTTTTCTATGATTCTATAAAATTCAAAGCCACCTTTTGTCTCTAAAATGAGTCAGGACATGTTCTAGCAGAAAATAGATGAGACATACCAAGGATGTGAAAAAGCAATTAGCCTGGCCGATAGTATCCACGTCTGTGGTGTCAATGAGAAAGGTCATGACATGAAATGTAACTGAAAAACTGGTACCAGGGAAATGCATTGAAAAGATGATGGAATGTCAGTTCTTTGCAATAGTGTATGCACAGAGTCAGGTCAAGTGCTGAAAAAGTTACAGCTCTCTCTGAGATAGATGCCCCAAGAGACAAGAATGAATTGAAAAGTTTCCTTGAATTGATTCAGAACATGAGTTCTCACGTACCTCAAATGTTAGAAATCTACCGGAGCTGATGAAAGAAGGTGCTTGCAAACACTTGTCAGATGAGAGGAGTTTCAATAAGCTCATAGAGGTAGCATGCAAAAAGACAAGCCTATCACATCGCAACAGGAAGAATCTGTCACTCTGCAAGTAGATGCTCCTACAAAAGAAATGGGAGCAGCCTTGGCACATGAGGGAAGACAGGTTGCATTCACATCCTAAATTCTAGCATTAGCTGGTGCCAGATATTCCAATATCAGAACAAAGCTTATGGCAGTTGTGTATTGATATGAGAAATGCTATACATATCTTGACGGGAGAACACTTATTGTGGAAACTGATCATTATCACAGGAGCAGATCCACAAGAAAAATCTGAGAAAAGCACTAGCAATATTACAGAGCTTAGTCTTAAGGTTTCAGAGTTATGAATTCAATCCGAAATATAAGCCAAGAACAAAAAGTAGTATGAGATATTGCTTTATCTCAGTTGTCACCACAGGACAAACACAAGACAACAAATCTCCAGATAAAGATCCATCGCCTAGTGAATGCAACACCATGGTAACAAGTCAAATTAGAGATTAGGCCAGCAAAGATGAAAAATTATAGATGCTCCCTCAGCAAATCGTCTTGTATTGGGTTGATGAGATACACCTAACACAGTCAACAATATGCCAGGGCTGGTCTATCTGAAGTGATATCTCACTGGAAGATGGTGTTCTACTAGTAAATCCAGAATAACAATCTCCAAAACAATGCAGGAAATGGGAATGGAGAACAGTGAGCTTGGAACCAGGTCAGCTGTGTACTGAAAATAATTCAAAAGAATACTTGCACATACAAAATGCACTAGAAATGCAAAAAACTTACAGACTACTTCTAAAGTTCCCTTTTAATCCAAGAACAGAAAGATTCAAGAACAATAGCAATCACCAAAACTGAATGAGTGCTGTTGACAAGTAAGAAATTATTGGAAGAATATTAAGTGATAGTGGTGCACAAAGTTTCCTTCAGGAGATTTAAGAAATTTGTTGAACTGTATAGGCTCAACATCAACAGGATGTTGCTCCAGAAGGGCACATTCTTTGAGAAAGATACTTCCAGAGAGGTAAAGAACCTCCACAAAATGCTAAGAGTGGAAGACCCAAGACTTGCTTTATTGACACTTTGATCTACACGTCTCAACATTTACATGAAACTGCCTGCAGATGCTATTGAACACAAAGTATAACACAGCTTTGCCAAACAAGCTAGTCTGTCTGAGTGACAAGATGGAAGTAGAACAACAACTCGCTGATACACAAGTAGAAAGAGATCAATGCATCAGCATACACGGCGAATCATTGCCCGAGCTTCTGAAAGGACAAACTGTTCATGTGCAAGGATTAAATCATGAAATCATGGATTCCAGAAAAATGTTGGTACAGTTGAGACTCAAAAGGGTGCCACAAATCCTCCTTTTCTATGCAGAGTATAACAGCCTATCTAATTATCGGTGGTAGAGAATAGGGCAACGATGATTCTTAACAAAAAGAGGCACTTGCTTTCCCGAAGAAGGCTCACAACCCAAAACGTCAACTTTCCTGCTCCTCTGATGCTGCCAGGCCTGCTGTGTTCCTCCAGCTCCTCACTGTGTTGTCACTTGCTTTTGTTATCTGGAGTCACTGGTAGGTAGGGTAGCGAAGAAGGTTAGCTTGCCTTTATTTGTCAGTGCTATGAGTATAGGAGTTGGGAGGTCATGTTCCAGTTGTACAGGACATTGGTTAGACTAGTTCTGGAATACAGTATACAATTCTGATCTCCCAGCCATAGGAAGGATGTTGCTAAACTGGAGAGGGTACAGAAAAGATTTATAAGGATGTTGCCAATGTCGGGGGGTTTGAGCTACAGGGTGAGGTAGAATTGGCTGGGGCTATTTTCCCTGGAAAGTCATAGGCTGAGGGGTGACCTTATAGAGGTTAATAAAATCATGAGGGGCATGGATAGGGTCAATAGCCAAGGACTTTTTTCCCAGGGTAGGATAGGCCAAAACCAGAGGACACAGATTTAAGGTGAGAGGGGAAAAGTTTTAAAGGGACCTAAGGGGCCACTTTTTCACACAAAGGGTGGTCCATGTATGGAATGACTTGCCAGAGTAAGTGATGGAGGCTGGAACAATTACATTTAAAAGGCATCTGGATGGGTATATGAATAGGAAGAGTTAAGAGGGATATAGGCCAAATACTGGCACATGGGCTAGATTAATTTGGGATATCTGGTCGGCAGTGAGAACTTGGACCAAAGGGTCTGTTTCTATGCTGTACATCTCTTTGACTCTATGACTGTATCTGGAACCATTTTACAACATGATTACAAACGGCACAAGTTACATTGATGTACATGGACATAATTATTTAGACAATCAGAAACCAAAGATGACACATCTGTCTCCATCAGGGCCTCAAGCTAGATGGGCTTTCAGCTAGGTCTGCCCAAAGATTGTGTGACATCTTCAGATTGAGGGGCTTAGTGCAGCATTTCCTCTTTCAGAACTGCTACTTTATTCAACAAACCCGGCCAACGAATGAGAAATAACAGAGTTCATATCCAAACTCCACAAGAGTTGGAAAACTTGAAAAGATCAAGCAACAGCATCGCTAGTGAGACATTAGCAGCATCACCAATGACTAATATAACTTCATCAACATTGCCAGCAAGAACCAGCAAACATGGCTCCCATACATCAGGAATTAAAAGCTAGGAACTAATTGCTATGTATATCACTGGTGTTACATTCCCTGTCACAGTGCGGTTATGTACCAAGTAAAGATGTAAGCCTACCAGCTTCATGGAGAGCAGCAATAGGTATGTTTGATGAAGCTCCAATGTTTGGTGTCTAAAGTGAAATTATTTCTAACTACGCAATTCAGAAGACATATACCCAGTATTCACTTTGATAGACACACAAAGCAAAGCATCTCACATTCTAATAACTTTTGCCTAAAAACTTTTCTTCTTGCTTGCAATGACCATTTTGCCTTCCTCTATTACCCATCAAGTAGCCAAGGATACATAAATCTTTCATTGCTTGCTTTTATATTTTCACAATTACTTGCAGACAGAAAAATATATTTTCAATGTGATCAAGTTTGAGTTTAAGGTTTGGCCTTTTGAATGCTGAATTTGATTTGATTTGATTTATTTATTGTCGTGTATATTTTCTCACAAAATACAGTGAAAAGTGTTGTGTAGTGTCGCCACTCTCCGCCGTCATTTTAAAACACAGAAAAATAAACCAAAACGTAGACTATGAAGGCAGAAAAATAAAGAAGTAAAGAAAAAAGTGTTTGACTTTACAGTCCTTCTTGTTAAGTGCTTGGCCATGGTCCTGGTGGCCAGGCCCAAGTCTCCTTCGCCACACTGCTGCCGCTGGAATGAAAGTCACCAAACTTTGGTGCCATCGCCCCTCCGATGCCCTTGCCACTACAAGTCCTCATTGGACCTTGCCTATGCAGATAATACTGATGCTGTCGGGTACCACTCCAGTCTAAATCTGATTCTGTCACCCCCACGGGTCCACTTCAAGCCCACCTTACCCATGCAGTGGCTGTTGATGCTGCTAGATCTTGTACTGGGCCCAAACTCACCCCCGCTGCCGCCTCCATGAAACTGCATCAAGCTTAGACACTGCTGGGAACCCAAACACGCCTTCACCACCATAAGTCCGCGCTGTTTGGCCTAGTTGAGTCAGTGCTGCTGTGCCTATTTGAGTCTGTGTTGCTGGGCCTACTCAAATCTGCACTGCTGGGCCTACTTAAGTCTGCACTGCTGGGCCTACTCGAGTCTGCAATGCTGGGCCTACTCGAGTCTGCAATGCTGGGCCTACTCGAGTTTACACTGCTAGGCCAACTCGAGTCTGCACTGCTGGGCCTACTCGAGTCTGCACTCCTAGGCTCACTTGCAGCCACCAATTCTGTCGTCACAACTGAGCTCTACAGCAAGAGGGAAGTAAAAAAAAAAGAAAAAAAGAGAGGGAAAAGAAAAGCAAAGCAAAGCAGATGGAACAGATGAGCCCTGGAAATTTTGTAAGAATAAAAGAATGCAGCTTATTATAAAAATATTCACAGAGTAGTCAGCCAACTGGATGCTGGATATTGAATTTTATGATGAGGAAAATGTTCTTAACATTCTAGAAGCTCTCATGTGTGAACAACGATGAAATGAAATGTGCAGCCGTTGCCTTGTTACCATAAAATAAACACAAGAAAATTATGCCACATTCAAAATAAAACCTCTCAATAAACAAAATTCATTAAAAATTCACAAGGCAGATTGTGAGGGTTATGTTTCATAATGATCTTATAAACAGGAAACTGTGTTGCAATGGGTTAGATTCATTAGCATAGTTCACCTCTGGGGCTTGGGGTGGAATTTGGATGGGTCCTATGATGCAATTAAGAAATGAGGCTTGAGCAGGGTCTAACCAGTTCCTTGCTGACCTGTGCCACAAATCATAAAGACAACCCAAAACTGGCACCAATTGCCAAGCTGATTCTGAACAGCCAGGGGACACAATAGCAAATGCTGTGATGCTGGATGTCTGATAGCATAACAGAAATCGCTACAATTCTTAACAGATCTGGTAGTATTTGTGGAGATAGAAAAGGAATGATGTTTCTGGAAGATGACCTTCCATCTGAACTGATGGTAATAGGTATGAAACAAATTTGGTCAACTGCGGAGGACAGAAAGAAGGAAAAGGGTTAGGCCTGTGATAAAGAGAAGAGTATGAAGGGAAATAAAATTTTAAAACAGAAGATTGTAATTGAAAAAGGGAAAGAAAGGACAAAAGAATGATCTAAAGTCAGTGAAAATGGGATGGTGGACAGAATCATTGCAAACAAATACAATATGGGAAGTAGGTATTTATCGGTTGGCAAATTGACTCTGATTGGCAGAGACATTACCACGGAGAATGCACCAGCGAGATGATAACTAACAGCTAATTGCCAAAAGAGCAAGAGAACTCTCCAGTATTATTGCACCAAGACATTTTACAGGCACAGTTTTGGTTGAAAGTTATTTTTTCAAATTGAGCACCTGTAACAATGCAGCACTTGTTCAGTACTCTACTAACCAATGACCTTGATTGTACACTCAAGTTCCAAAATGAATTCTGCACCCATGTAATTCTAAATCAAATGTGCTGAGCTACTTTTTGGGCTGAAACGTGAATAATTACTGATGTACAAGGGTCTAATGGAGCCAATATTGAGGAGTACCATAAGTAGCACCCACTATGATGATGTCATTTGGGCTTGCAGGCAGATCAGCTCAGAATCCTGAAAAGAGTGAGACTTGACATTGGGGCTTCCTCTAAGTCTCTGCGATGATGTCCACCATTTCAATGTAGCCTTAACCTTCTGACATGCAATAAACCTAACTTTGTTCTAGACCAGGGAATTGTATTATTCTGCCTCACTAGATCAGGCAGGCTCCACAATTATACATGAACAGGATGTTGGCAACAACAGTCACCATAAGCAGCAGTTTATACACACAGTAAGCTGGGATTGTCATACCATAATAACCACCCTGCTGGAGTATATACATGTCCTAAGGTCTACAGAACCCAAAAGGCCAGTAAAAGCTATAGCAGCTCCAGTATAAACCAATGTTGTGAGCTGTTAAAATCATCCAAGAGACTTATTAATCTATTTCCCATTTTCCCATATTCTGTTTTAACCCGTTCTTCTGAAAAGGAGGTTGACCTGATATTACGTTTAAATATGCAGAATAGGGGCAGAAGACACTTTTAGGCCTTTACTATAATATTAGCCACAGCCTAAACAGAAAAGCTGTCTTGGCCTTCCCATTGGACCAACATAGAAGAATTGTATTTAGGACTAGATGAGGTCTGGATACTTAAACTTTATTTTGTGGACACCGAGCACTGTTTTGGCCAGAAAACCCCAGCATTTCCCCACTCTGCACTTGCCATCAACCAGGGGATAAATACTGGTTCAATGAAGAATGTAGGATGCAAGCCAGAAACAGTGCCAGGCCTACATAACATTAAGGTGTCAACCTGGTGAAGCTGTAAAATGGGATTACTTGCATGCCAAGCAGCATAAGCAGAAAGTGACAGACCAGACCAAGTGTACACATGACAAATAGATCAGATCTAAGCTCTGCAGTCCTATCACATCCAGTCGTGAATGATGGTGGACAATTAAACAACTCACTGGAGGAGGAAGCACCGCAAACATCTCAGTCCTTAGCAATGGAGAGCTTAGCACATCAGTGCCACAGACAAGGTCGAAGCATTTGAAAAACGATTCAGTCAGAAGGGTGAGGTGGATAATCCATCTCAGCCTCCTTGACAGGTCCTTAGCATTACAGATGCCAGTTTTCAGTCAATTCAATTCACTGCATGTGATATCACAAATGCCTGGAGGCACTGGATACCGCAAAGACTGTTGGCTCTGACAAAATTCTAGCAATAGCATTGGGGATACGTACACCGGAACATCCTGTTTCAGTATAGCTGCAACATTCGCGACCACCTAACAATGTGGAAAATTGCTCAAAATGTTCTGTACGGATAGCGCAAGACAAATCCAACATGCCTCATCAGTATACACTCAATCATCAGAAATGCGGTGGAATGTTTCATCAACAGTGCTATCAAACAGCAACTTGCTTAGCAATAACCTGCTCAGTGACATCCAGTTTGGATACCACCAGGACCAATGAGTTCCTGACCTCATTACAGCCTTCATTCAAATGTGGTCAAAAGAACTGACTACCGGAGAGAAAGTGTGTGATGACTACCTTTGACGTCAAAGCTACACTTGACCAAGTATTGGCTGTTGGACGTCAGTCAATTCAGCTGCAGTACATCTTTGCAGGAGTTTATTAGGGCATGTCCTAGGTCAAGCCATCTTCAGTTGCTTCAGTAATGACCTTCCCTCCATTATGAGATCAGATGTGGGGATATTTGTTGAAAATTGCACAATGTTCAGCACCATTCATGACGCCTCGGATATTGAAGTAGCCCATGTCCAAATGCAGGAAGACCTGGACAATATCATGGCTTGGGATAACAAGTGACAAGTAGCATTCATGCCACACAAATGCCAGATAATGACCATCTGCAACAAGAGAGAATCTAACCATCATCCCTGGTTATTACCATTGGCATTACCATTTCTGAACCTACCTAGCAATATCCTGGCAGTTACAATTGACCAGGAACTCAATTGATTATCCACATAAGTACAGTGGTTACAAAAGCACGTCAGGCAGGATCTAGGAATTCTGCAGTAAGTTAGTTATCGCCTGCCTCCCCCAAGCCTGTCCACCATCAACAGGGTGCAAGTCAGGAGTGCAATGGAATATTCCATTCTTTACTGGATTATTACAGCCACAAAAATACTCAAGAAGCTTGACAACATCAAGGACAAAGCAATCAACTTGATTGGCACAAAATCCATAAACATTCAATCTTTGACTATAGCACACAGTAGCCACAGTGCGTAACATCTACAAGATACACTGCAGAAATTCTTCCAGACTCCTTAGACAGCATCTTCCAAATGCATGACTAATACCATCTAGAAGGACAAGAGCAGTAGATACATGGAAACATCGCCACCTGCAAGTTCCCATTTAAACTGACTTGAAATTGTGTCAAAATCCTGGAATTCTAGCCCTATTGTCATTATGTGTCTCCCTACACCTAAAGTACTGTAATGACTCAAGAAGGAGGATAACAAACTTCTCAAAGGCAATTAAGATGGGCTTAACGAATGACTCCATTATCCCATGAATGAATGAAGGAGACTGCTTGGACCTTCTCTTCCTTTCTGGAAGTTAGAACTCCTAAAAGTATCCGAATTATCTTTTCTTTCGGTCCTAGCCAGCCTCTCCTAGAACCTAGATAATAAAATGTGAGGCTGGATGAACACAGCAGGCCAAGCAGCATCTCAGGAGCACAAAAGCTGACGTTTCGGGCCTAGACCCTTCATCTCCAGCATCTGCAGTTCCCATTGTCTCTCCTAGAACCTAATGTTCCTGTTGACCACCTGTCATTTACTGCCAGTTTCAAATAACCTGCCCAAGCTGCCTGATTGGGAGTGTGCTGCTAAGACCAGTTAGTTAGAATTACTGGCCTTTACTCTGCTCAGATCAGGTCCATTATTGTGTTTTGAGAAGATCAATGTCTGGTCCCTCTTTCTGATCATATGCAACAATTTCCCCAGGAAGGTTCTCTTTTTTTAAATCAGTCATGGGATGGGTTTTACCAGCTGGCCCAAAATCTGTTGCCCATCCCTAGATTTCTTGGAAAGGTTGTGTTGAGCTGCTTTCTTAAACCACTGCAGTCCAGGTCTATATATAAATGATGTTGATGCTTGCTTTGCCCCGGCCTGGGGTTAAAGTTTCCTTCGCAATAAAAGAAAAGGTTAGGGATAAAGTGAAATTTTGCTTTCTCAGTGGATTTATTCCAAGCAGAAATGATGTTTCCATTAAGACTGGCTGCATTTAGAAACTTGAGTATTACATTCATTAATTTTATACTCAAGGGGAAGATTGAGAATCTCTTCATAAAATGAACTGTACCTTCAAGAATACAGGAAAGGCTACAAATATCTATCATTCAAAATTCTTCTGAGTGGCCTGAGAAATTAAACCCATAAAGGAAATCTACTTATAGCTTTCTTGTTGCAGGGCAAGGAGATTTTTCTGCTTATCAAAATGATAAAGATTAATCCAAGAAATGAAAGTCTCTCTATTTATGTGGCCTATATTAGTGCAACTCATGATGGTGAACCTCAAAAACCCTGGGTCAAGGCTTTCCACTTTGAAGGTAAAGAATGGCATAGAGTATGTGGGATCATATGTGCCAATCCCAGCAAGGCAAGAGCGCCCGTCTTCTCAAGGAGACAAAATGGTGCTCACAGACACCTAAAGGGAGAAGAAATGACAGATCTGCACCTGGCATCTCAGGACACTACCACCCAGGTGCCCTGTCCCTACACTTTCCCAATGCCAGTGACCCCATCGCTTCCAGCAGCTCAGGTCAAGGAGGCAGAGCCCGAGCCACACATTCAGTGAGACAGAGCCCTTTGGCCCAAAGTCCGTGGGCTTCTGGCCAAAGTTTTCAAAGTGAGCAAACCAATCAGCAGGCTCTCTCCATGCCAACTGCAGAAATCAGGCCGACATCTAAACACAGCAGAAAAGAAATTTTCTGAGGGCACATCAGACATGGGCATTCAATCATTGTACATACTAAACACTTCTGTAAATATATCTCCATTTATACTGTTCTAATTTCCATTATTGCACTCGTACATGCATGAGGAGACCTTTAAGGATGTGAGACAACTCAGTAATATTCACTTGAGAGTCCACTCCCTAAAGTGACACATACGCCCTTGACACAAGGACCACTTTAGTGCAAACATCCAGGAATACAAGATAGTAGAAGTACCTATTGCATCCCAGCCGCTTGAGCATTAATATTGGCCTAGGCAACGTTTACACACAAACTTCAGCTTTCTCAGAAGTGAGGAGATCAGAGCCACTTTTGAAAGGAAATGTCAACATTTTAAAGCATAAATAAATCACATGGAAAAACAACTCAATCCTTGAGGAATGTGTTATACAGCAAGCAGAGGGCTGACAGCCGACTTTGCAAATGAATTAATAATAGGAACAGAAAATAGCACAACTCAGCTCATTTATCTTGGACACACATGGATATAAGGTTCTCTCTAGACTCTCGGGGTCTGCGGACTGGTGCTTGTTTTCAATTCTTTGTCAGCCATCATGGCCTGTCTCAGAATCCTTGCCCTCATCTACAACCTTCCTCTCCATCCTATTCATCCAATGCATTCTCCCTTTGGTGCCTGAGAGTTTGAAAGGTGCAGACAGGGCAGCCTGCCCGGAATGTCACATGGTACTGTCAACCAGTCTAAGCTTCAGAGCGTCATTTTCAGGAGGCCTCGATTGGTTCCACATGGATCTAATCGAAATGTGGGCAGCATTGTATCAGTTCTTGGCGGCATTCTGAGGATTCCTTACAGATATCGCAGACCATGTGTCACCCAGCAACTGTCCTTGCATGGGACAGGGGCCTTTGAAAGGGGCTGACTCCTGGCCTATGAGCCATGGCAGCTCCTGGGTATTGAGCTCAGAGCTGCTTTACTTGGCTGTTATATGTTTTGTACATTAAGGGAGTGGATTCCTTTTCACTTCTTGAAGGCTGCTGGTTGATACTGGGGAGATATGTGGATGCAAAACATTACCCCTCTGCGCCAGTAAGAAACTAGCAATGGCTGGGAATTAAAATACCCAAGCTACCCACATTAAGGAAAGCAAGAGAGATTGTGGGGCTCTTATGAAGAGAGGATCAGTGATATCCCAGATGCAGGCATGAGTTGAGGACTATAAGTGTCACAGAAGTTTCCAGTATCTGTCTGAGGTGACTCCCCGCACAAATAATTTCAGAAGAGCTGTTACCTTCTCGGCTCCAGGGCAAAATTGCCACCCACTGTTGTGACAGCAAATCCTTTGCCAGAAGCTGGTATAATAGTGACATGATGACTTGGAACATTCCACTGGCTATCAGTTCATCTTTTAGTTAACTGTGCCTGGGCCTGTAGATCCTGCCTCAGTCAAGACATTTCCTCCTCGGCTGCTCTTATCATGCTGCCTCTCCATCTGCCCACTATGCTGCAGCCATTAGTGCATAGAGTTATCACTAATGCCTTCTAGGCAGTTCTTTTGAATACTGGGAAGACAGAGGAGCTGCTCGATAGGCTTCTGTTATGCTTGGTTGAATTGCAACAGCGTTGTGAAAACAGTATGAGTAAATATACAGGATAATAAAGTGTGAAGCTGGACGAACACAGCAGGCCAAGCAGCATCTCAGGTGCAGATGCTGCTTGGCCTGCTGTGTTCATCCGGCTTCACACTTTATTATCTTGGATTCTCCAGCATCTGCAGTTCCCATTATCTCTGAGTAAATGTACATCTTTGCAAAGGGGTGCTTCACCCTAGTGACTCCTCACAGAAGCTCGTGTCACACTGACATGCATTCACTCTATGTGAATCTGCATTGCTGATTTTACAAACAAACAGTTGTTTAGTAACACAGAACCCGAACATTACTGAAAGAGATACATTTTATTGAGCTTTTCATCCATTTCACAAGAATGCCAATTCAAGAGCAAAGCCAGCATTTATACTACGTGGGAGCTGAGGCTGATCAGTTGTCAGGTGGACCCTGATTTATGGAGGCATTGCAATGGAAAATGTGCTTGTTAATGCAGATTGACAGTTAGCTCCATGAGTTTAAAATTTAAACTAGATAGGTTGACTCTGATTGGTCGGGACATTGCCCTGAGAGATGAACCAATCAATGGTTCTCATTTATTTTGATGTTTGGAAACAGGTAAACTGTGCGTACATGTTCTGTTTGCTTATTAAGAAAAGGGCCTTGTGCATTAATTTATGTAGTTTCCAGTACAAACATGGAAACGACACAGGGAGCCTGACTAACAATTTTAAATTGGGTGCCAGCATAATTCCTCATGCATTCAGGATTATCCAGCAAATGTTATCCAACTGCAGAAACATATCTCATCTCAGATATTATGTTGCATGTTTTGCAAACTCGACCTCAGAAAAAAATCTCAGCCACTTTTTTCACAGTGCAAATGTAATACTGAGAAAGGACACATTGAAGCCAATCTGCAGGTTAATGGTTACGCTGGATCAGATTGTTTCATGCTGTTTGTCATGCTAACTCACAGAAGACCCTAAAATGGTTGCTCCTGGTCCTGAAAAGTCCCCCTTGGATAACAGATCTCAAAACTTTGAGCAGCAGGTGAAGTTAGCTATTTCATGCTGCTACTGTGTAGTAGCGACACAAGTAATGTTCATTCACCACTAAATGAATGCTGCTGCCAGGCCGAAGCAATGTTCTGCCTGTCATACAAATGAATGGTATAACATCGTAAAGTAGTAGCGATAAAGTTCAGTCGGCAGTCCTTTTCGTCTTGTTATTGTAAAAATCTAAAAACATGAAATCTTGCCATGACTTCTCTTTGGCTCTTTAGCTCAAATTTCTTTTTAAATATCTTCAGATTCCATAGACTTTGTACCAATGTAAACAACAATATCAGTGTCAATCTGACAATCCAGGCCTTTCTCTCCTGCAGTAACGCCAGTACTGAGTGGCATGTAATCGCTCCTGTCATTCCATGTGGGTAAAGTTAATATATAAACGAGGAAACTCACAGAATTTCCTCGGCGAGACCATGTGCCCATCCCCACACTGTTCAGATATGGGTAATATCTATGTTATTTTGCAGCCAAAATCAGCTTAAAGTTTACTTAACAAACACCACAATGACTCTACTCTCTGAGCAATTAGTTTGTCATCTAACCTCCATGGACCAGAGCCAAAATAACATGAGTAAAGGCCACTGAACTCATCAATGTTTCCCCATATTGTGAATGCTCTCAAAACCTTTATCCCTGTTGCACATTCCAGTAAATCATTATTCAGAAAATCATCTTCTAAGTGATAAAATTATTTCTAATTTTTGTACACTTACTTGGAACAAATTCAGAGTTATGTTTTCCATCTTAAGTGAATACTCTGGTTTGCCTAGTGTAGATAGAGCATGTAGAACATAGAACATTACAGCACAGCACAGGCCCTTCAGCCCTCGATGTTGTGCCGGCCTCTCATACTGATCTGAAACCCATCTAACCTACACTATTCCAATGCACGTCCATATGCTTG
Organism: Stegostoma tigrinum; assembly: GCF_030684315.1. Lineage (NCBI taxonomy): Eukaryota > Metazoa > Chordata > Chondrichthyes > Orectolobiformes > Stegostomatidae > Stegostoma > Stegostoma tigrinum. The sequence continues at coordinate 31,970,562 of NC_081383.1, forward strand.
TCCAATGACGACTTAAATGTACTTAAAGTTGGCGAATCGACTAGCGTTGCAGGCAAAGCGTTCCATACCCTTACTACTCTCTGAGTAAAGAAACTACCTCTGACATCTGTCCTATATCTTTCACCCCTCAATTTAAAGCTATGCCCCCTCTTGCTCGCCGTCACCATTCTAGGAAAAAGGCTCTCCCTATCCACCCTATCTAACCCTCTGATTATCTTAAATGTGTCAATTAAGTCACCTCTCAACCTTCTTCTCTCTAACGAAAACAGCCTCAAGTCCCTCAGCCTTTCCTCCTAAGACCTTCCCTCCATACCAGGCAACATCCTAGTAAATCTCCTCTGCACCCTTTCCAAAGCTTCCACATCCTTCTTATAATGTGGTGACCAGAACTGTACGCAATACTCCAAGTGCAGCTGCACCAGAGTTTTGTACAGCTGCAGCATAACCTCTTGGTTCTGGAACTCGATCCCTCTATTAATAAAAGCTAAAACACTGTATGCCTTCTTAACAACCCTGTCAACCTGGATGGCAACTTTCAAGGATCTGTGTACATGGACGCCGAGATCTCTCTGCTCAGCTACACTACCAAGAATCTTACCATTAGTCCAGTACTTTGCATTCTGGTTACTCCTGCCAAAGTGCATCACCTCACACTTGTCTGCATTAAACTCCATTTGTCACCTCTCAGCTCAACTCTGCAGCTTATCTATGTCTCTCTGTAACCTACAACATCCTTTGTCACTATCCACAACTCCACCGACCTTAGTGTCGTCTGCAAATTTACTAACCCATCCTTCTACGCCCTCATCCAGGTCGTTTATAAACATGATAAAACAGCAGTGGACCCAACACCGACCCTTGCGGTACACCACTAGTATCTGGACTCCAGGATGAACATTTTCCATCAACCATCACCCTCTGTCTTCTGTCAGCAAGCCAATTTCTGATCTAAACTGCTATACCTCCTACAATTCCATTCCTCCACATTTTGTACAATAGCCTACTGTGGGGAACCTTATCGAACGCCTTGCTGAAATCCATATACACCTCATCAACCAGTTTACTCTCATCTACCTGTTTGTTCACCTTCTCAAAGAACTGAATAAGGTTTGTGAGGCACGACCTACCCTTCACAAAACCGTGCTGACTATCCCTAATCAAATTATTCTTTTCTAGATGATTACAAATCCTATCTCTTATAACCTTTTCCAAAACTTTACCAACAACTGAAGTAAGGCTCACTGGTCTACAATAACCAGGGTTGTCTCTACTCCCCTTCTTGAACAGGGGAACCACATTTGCTATTGTCCAGTCATCTGGCACTATTCCTGTAGACAATGACGAGTTAAAGATCAATGCCAAAGGCTCAGCAATCTCCTCCCTGGCTTCCCAGAGGATTCTAGGATAAATCCCATCCGGCCCAGGGCACTTATCTATTTTCACACTCTGGAGGATTTCTAATACCTCTTCCTGGTGAACCTCAATCCCGCCTAGTCCAGTAGCCTGTATCTCCGTATTCTCCTCGACAACATTGTCGTTTTCTAGAGTGAATACTGTCAAAAAGTATTCATTTAGTGCTTCCTCTATCTCTGACTCCACACACAACTTCCCACTACTATCCTTGATTGGCCCTAATCTTATTCTCGTCATTCTTTTATTCTTTATATATCTATAGAAAGCCTAAGGGTTAACCCTGATCTTATCCACCAACAATTTCTCATGTCTCCTCCTGGCTCTTCTGAGCTCTCTCTTTAGGTCTTTCCTGGCTACCTTGTAACCCTCAAGCGCCCCAACTGAGCCTTCACAGCTCATCCTAACATAAGCCTTCTTCTTCCTCTTGACCAGAGATTCTGCTTCCTTCGTAAACCACGGCTCCCGTGCTCTACAGCTTCCTCCCTGCTTGACAGGTACATACTTATCTAGGACACACAGGAGCTTTTCCTTGAATAAGCTCCACATTTCTAATGTGCCCATCCCCTGCAGTTTCCTTCCCCACCCTATGCTCCCTAAATCTTGCCTAATCTCATCGTAATTGCCTTTCCCCCAGCTATAACTCTTGCCCAGTGGTATACACCTATCCCTTTCCATCACTGAAGTAAACATAACAGAATTGTGATCGCTATCACCAAAGTGCTCACCTACTTCCAAATCTAACACCTGGCCGGGCTCATTACCCAGTACCAAATCTAATGTGGCTTCGCCCCTTGTTGGCCTATCTACACACTGTGTCAGGAAGCCATCCTGCACACACTGGACAAAAACTGACCCATCTATAGTACTCGAACTATAGTGCTCCCAGTCAATATTTGGAAAGTTGAAGTCCCCCTTGACAACTACCCTGTCTCTCTCACTCCTATCGAGAATCATCTTTGCTATCCTTTCCTCTACATCTCTGGAACTATTTGGAGGCCTATAGAAAACTCCCAACAGGGTGACCTCTCCTTTCCTGTTTCTAACCTCAGCCCATACTACCTCAGATGACAAGTCCCCAAACATCCTTTCTGCAACTGTCATACTGTCCTTGACCAACAGTGCCACACATCCCCCTCTTTTACCATCTTCTCTGTTCTTACTGAAACATCGAAATCCCAGAACCTGCAACAACCATTCCTGTCCCTGCTCTATCCATGTCTCCAAAATGGCCACAACATCGAAGTCCCAGGTACTAACCCATGCTGCAAGTTCACCCACCTTATTCCAGATGCTCCTGACATTGAAGTAGACACACTTCAAACCAACTTCTTGCTTGCTGGTGCCATCTTGCGTCCCTGAAACTTTATTTCGGATCTCCCTACTCTCAACCTGTTCTATACTCAAACTACAATTTTGGTTCCCATCCCCCTGCTGAATTAGTTTAAACCCACCTGAATAGCCTTAGTGAATTTCCCCCCCAGGATATCGGTACCCCTCTGATTCAGGTGAAGTCTATCCTGCTTGTAGAGATCCCACCTACCCCAGAAAGAGCCCCAATTATCCAAGAATCCAAAACCTTCCCTCCTGCACCATCCCTGTAGCCATGTGTTCAACTCCTCTCTCTCCCCACTCCTCGCCTCACTAGCACATGGCACGGGCAACAAACCAGAGACAACAACTCTGTTTGTCAGAATGGGGGATGGGGAGAGGGAACTGGAATAAATAGGGAGAGAGGGGGAGGCAGACCAAAGATGGAGATAGTCTCTCCATCTTTGGTCTGCCTACCCTTCTCTCCCTATTTATTCCAGTTCCCTCTCCCCATCCCCCTCTCTGATGAAGGGTCTAGGCCCGAAATGTCATCTTTTGTGCTCCTGAGATGCTGCTTGGCCTGCTGTGTTCATCCAGCCCCACACTTTGTTATCGTGGATTCTCCAGCATCTGCAGTTCCCATTAACTCTGTTTGTCGTAGCTCTAAGCTTCCATCCTAGTTCCCTGAATTTCTGCCTTAAATCCCCGTCTCTCTTCCTACCTATGTTGTTGGTGCCAATGTGGACCACGACTTGGGGCTGCTCCCCCTCCCCCTTAAGGATCCCAAAAACACAATCAGAGACATCACGATCCCTGGCACCTGGGAGGCGACACACCAACCGTGAGTCTCTCTCGTCCCCACAGAACCTCCTATCTGTCCCCCATCTATGGAGTCCCCAGTGACTACTGCTCTGCTCCTCTTCCCCCTTTCCTTCTGAGCAGCAGGGACAGACTCTGTGCCAGAGACCTGTGCCCCACTGCTTTCCCCTGGTAAGTCCCCCCCCCCAACAGTATCCAAAACGGTATACTTATTGTTGAGGGGAATGGCCACAGGGGATCCCTGCACTGCCTGCCAGTTCCCTTTCCGTCCCCTGACTGTAACCCATCTGCCATTTTCTTGTACCTGAGGAGTGACTACCTCCCTGTAACTCCTCTCAATAACCCGCTCTGCCTCCCGAATGATCCGAAGTTCATCCAGCTCCAGCTCCAGTTCCCTAACGCGGTTTTCGAGGAGCTGGAGTTGGGTGCACTTCCCGCAGATGTAGTCAGCAGGGACACTCATGGTGACCCTTACCTCCCATATTCTGCAGGAGGAACATTCAACTGCCCTGACCTCCGTTCCCATTACTCTAAATTCCCAAAGAGACTGTTGAAAAATAAAGAATTAAAAATAAACTAGTTACCTTACCAGTGATAATGGGAACTGCAGATGCTGGAGAATCCAAGATAATGAAGTGTGAAGCCGGATGAACACAGCAGGCCAAGCACCATCTCAGGAGCACAAACGCTGACGTTTCGGGCCTAGACCCTTCATCAGAGAGGGGGATGGGGTGAGGGTTCTGGAATTAATAGGGAGAGAGGGGGAGGTGGACCGAAGATGGAGAGAAAAGAAGATAGGTGGAGAGGAGAGTATAGGTGGGGAGGTAGGGAGGGGATAGGTCAGTCCAGGGAAGACGGACAGGTCAAGGAGGTGGGATGAGGTTAGTAGGTAGGAGATAGAGGTGCGGCTTGGGGTGGGAGGAAGGGATGGGTGAGAGGAAGAACAGGTTAGGGAGGCAGAGACAGGTTGGACTGGTTTTGGGATGCAGTGGGTGGAGGGGAAGAGCTGGGCTGGTTGTGTGGTGGAGTGGGGGGAGAAGACGAACTGGGCTGGTTTTGGGATGCGGTGGGGGAAGGGGAGATTTTGAAGCTGGTGAAGTCCACATTGATACCATTGGGCTGCAGGGTTCCCAAGTGGAATATGAGTTGCTGTTCCTGCAACCTTCAGGTGGCATCATTGTGGCACTGCAGGAGGCCCATGATGGACATGTCATCTAAAGAATGGGAGGGGGAGTGGAAATGGTTCGTGACTGGGAGGTGCAGTTGGTTATTGTGAACCGAGCGGAGATGTTCTGCAAAGTGGTCCCTTAGCCTCCGCTTGGTTTCCCCAATGTAGAGGAAGCCACACCGGGTACAGTGGATGCAGTATACCACATTGGCAGATGTGCAGGTGAACATCTGCTTAATATGGAAAGACATCTTGGGGCCTGGGATAGGGGTGAGGGAGGAGGTGTGGGGGCAAGTGTAGCATTTCCTGCAGTTGCAGGGGAAGGTGCCAGGTGTGGTGGGGTTGGAGGGCAGTGTGGAGCGAACAAGGGAGTCACGGAGAGAGTGGTCTCTCCGGAAAGCAGACAAGGGTGGGGATGGAAAAATGTCTTGGGTGGTGAGGTCGGATTGTAGATGGCGGAAGTGTCGGAGGATGATGTGTTGTATCCGGAGGTTGGTGGGGTGGTGTGTGAGAACGAGTGGGATCCTCTTGGGGCTGTTGTAGCGGGGACGGGGTGTGAGGGATGTGTTGCGGGAGGCGCGGTCAAGGGCGTTCTCGACCACTGCGGGGGGTAAGTTGCAGTCCTTGAAGAACTTGGACATCTGGGATGTGCGGGAGTGGAATGCCTCATCCTGGGAGCAGATGCAGCAGAGGCGGAGGAATTGGGAATAGGGGATGGAATTTTTGCAGGAGGGTGGGTGGGAGGAGGTGTATTCTAGGTAGCTGTGGGAATCAGTGGGCTTGAAATGGACATCAGTTTCTAGCTGGTTGCCTGAGATGGAGACTGAGAGGTCCAGGGAGGTGAGGGATGTGTTGGAGATGACCCAGGTGAACTTGAGGTTGGGGTGGAAGGTGTTGGTGAAGTGGATGAACTGTTCGAGCTCCTCTGGGGAGCAAGAGGTGGCGCCATTCCAGTCATCAATGTAATGGAGGAAGAGGTGGGGTTTGGGGCCTGTGTAGGTGCGGAAGAGGGACTGTTCCACGTAACCTACAAAGAGGCAGGCATAGCTGGGGCCCACGCGGGTGCCCATGGCCACCCCCTTTGTCTGTACAAAGTGGGAGGAATCGAAAGAGAATTTGTTGAGGGTGAGGATGAGTTTGGCTAGGCGGATGAGGGTGTTGGTGGAGGGGGACTGGTCGGGCCTGCGGGACAGGGAGAAGAGGAGGGCCTTGAGGCCATCTGCATGCGGAATACAGGTATATAGGGACTGGGCGTCCATGGCGAAAATGAGGTGTTGGGGGCCAGGGAATTGGAAGTTCTGGAGGAGGTGGAGAGCGTGGGTGGTGTCATGGACGTAGGTAGGGAGTTCCTGGACCAAAGGGGAGAATATGGAGTCCAGATAGGTGGAGATGAGTTCAGTGGGGCAGGAACAGGCTGAGACAATGGGTCGACCAAGGCTGGCAGGTTTGTGGATTTTGGGGAGGAGATAGAAACGGGCCGTGTGGGGTTGGGGAATAATAAGGTTGGGGGCTGTGGGTGGGAGCTCCCCAGAGGTGATGAGGTCATTAATGGTGTTGGAGATGATGGTTTGGTGCTCGGGTGTGGGGTCATGATCGAGGGGGCGGTAGGAGGAGGTGTCGGAGAGTTGGCGCTTGGCCTCAGCGATGTAGAGGTCAGTGCGCCATACTACGACTGCGCCACCCTTGTCTGCGGGTTTGATGGTGAGGTTGGGGTTGGACCGGAGGGAGCAGAAGGCTGCCCGTTCTGCAGGGGAGAGGTTGGAGTGGGTGAGGGGGGTGGAGAGGTTGACGCTGTTAATGTCTCGACGGCTGTTGGAGATGAAGAGGTCGAGGGAGGGTAGGAGGCCTGGGGGTGGTGTCCAGGAGGAAGACTTGTGTTGGAAGTGGGTGAAGGGGTCGGTGGAGGGAGGGTTAGGTTCCTGGTTGAAGAAGTAAGCGTGGAGGCGAAGGCAGTGGAAAAAATGCTCTATGTCCAAACGTGATTGGTACTTGTTGATGTGTGGTTGTAGGGGGACAAAGGTGAGCCCCTTGCTTAGGACTGGCCGTTCGTCCTCAGTCAGTGGGAGGTCTGCGGGGATGGTGAAGATTCGGCAGGGCTTCACCAGCTTCAAAATCTCCCCTTCCCCCACTGCATCCCAAAACCAGCCCAGTTCGTCCCCTCCCCCCACTGCACCACACAGCCAGCCCAGCTCTTCCCCTCCACCCACTGCATCCCAAAACCAGTCCAGCCCATCTCTGCCTCCCTAACCTGTTCTTCTTCTCACCCATCCCTTCCTCCCACCCCAAGCCACACCTCCATTTCCTACCCACTAACCGCATCCCACCTTCTTGACCTGTCCGTCTTCCCTGGACTGACCTATCCCCTCCCTACCTCCCCACCTATATTCTCCTCTCCACCTATCTTCTTTTCTCTCCATCTTCGGTCCGCCTCCCCCTCTCTCCATATTTATTCCAGAACCCTCACCCCATCCCTCTCTCTGATGAAGGGTAAGGCCCGAAACGTCAGCTTTTGTGCTTCTGAGATGCTGCTTGGCCTGCTGTGTTCATCCAGCTTCACACTTTATTATCTTAGTTACCTTACCAATCAGGCGCACAGAACCTTTTATTTGGTTAGACGAGGAGGATGGGTGGGAGACACTACCCGAGTAGTGTTTCGGGTAATGCAACCACACAAACATATTACCTCACTAACTCAGCAGTCCCATGCCCGCTCCTGCTCAGCGTACGCTCCACCTATTCACGGTAAGTTTTTAAAACAGTGACTCACCTTCCCGGCAGCTACCTGGTTGATGCTCCCGCTCCTCCTGCTACTGAAACAAAAATGATAATTTAATAATTTAATAAAGAGTAAATTTACTGATTCAGTTTCATCAGGCAAAACTTTGTTTGAAGGGATGTACTGGAGAGTCAGGACGACAATATTGCCTGTCCCCCCTCAAGTAAATCTTTTCACATTCAATACAAGACGAATGAATTTACTTTGATCTGCTTAGATGAGGCTTCTTCTTTTCTCTTTGCAAAATATGGCTTCCACTTTCACCCCACTATTCATCACTATGCAACAGTCTCATCGTCTCTTTCTGTAACCACTTCGGGACATCTCAAATTTCTTTTCTTGTTCAAAGGGTGCGCACAGTGCTGTCAAGACCAGCATTTAGCAGCCATGCCAAATTGCCCCTTTTGGTAAGACAACTTCAACCATCACAGTTTATGTAGTGAAGACACTCTCAAAGGGCTATTGGGTACCCAGTTTCAAGACATTGACCCAGCGTGTATATTTTCAAATCACGTTATTGTGTGGCTTGCAAGGGGACATGCAAAGTGATTGTCTTCCAATTTATCTATTGTTCATGCACTTTTAGTTCGGAGGTCTACAACCTTAACGTAAAGCATAGGCCTCTGTATCTCAGTGACCTCTGCGACTATATGTTATCTGCCAGCCCATTGAAGTCCGGGTTGTAGTTTAAGTATGATAATCATATCCAGTGTATCATTTGGGTATCCATGAGGGTTGTGTGATACTTGGATTTGATAATCATCATTAAGGAGAATGTTGACTCACAGAGATATGTGAAGCCAAAGTAAGCTTTCATTTTAAAAGTAATGATAGGTACAGGTATTAATGTCTACTTAAGAGTCACTAAAAGTTGTTCATCGTTAATCTACCAGCTCATTATACATTCACATGGGTTATGGGGATAAGGCAGGAACAGGATACTGATTGTGGATGATCAGCCATGATCATAATGAATAGTGGTGCTGGCTCGAAGGGCCGAATGGCCTACTCCAGCAACTATTGTCTATTGTTACATCCATCTCAACTTTACTACTTTGTAAATCAAACACCTGACAGAATTTGGAAGCCAACACACCAATGTCTACTTGAAGGAATTGAATTTTAAAAGTATTTAGTATTCTGTTCGCTCAAGTGTTAATGATAACCAAGAAACAAGACAGACACGTTTTTGTTAATGTGTTTCTATTCACAAAATTTTACCAATGCTCATAAATTATTAATATCAATGATGGAGAACATTTGATTATCAACAACATTTTAAAGATTTTGACTAGAAATGTAAAATTGAAGAACGTTCTCTCGCAAGCACAATTTTAATAGAAGTTCAGGATAATATAACAAGCTATTTAATTAACATCAATACCATTCTCACAGGAATAAAAATCTCTTGTCTCAATGTGGTTTCTGCTGCTGGATTTCATTGACAGTTATTTGATGTCTGGACAAAGTGCTGTCGTTATCATTATCAAGAGGTACTATAAAATTTTGTTGTTCAAATCTTCTGAACTTTTTTTTGGGCTTGATCTCAAAGGGGGCAATTGGCTTGTTAAAAAAAAACAGATTCAAACTCCCAGTTATTAACTGAAAGAATCGCATCACAAGGTTTCACATTTTAAACAAAAATTGTTACCTTAGAAGAAGTAAATAGAGCTAATATTTAACACTATATTTCATTATTCCTTAATATTTAAAACTGGCTCCTAGGTCTCCTGGAATTGCACTTACCTCAGGGTTAATTAACAAGTTCTCAATCAAATATGTTCATGTATCTACATTTAAAATTCATTCCTAAACCAAATCTTACACCCCTAAAATGCAAGAATTATGACACTTAATTATGAATTAAGTCCTTCACTGAAATTCATACTTGGAAAGGGTTGATGACACAGGAATTGAATTCATATCCTCCCTGCATGACAATATCTGGGACAGCCCCTGTGCTCAGTGCACTGCACCTTAAATGTCCCAATCACTAAAAATGGTCAATTTGGTTCTCATATGACCACTAATTAGAACAAACAGATTTGCAGCCAGCTTTTCAATAAGCTCGAAAATAATGTGCCTATTACAGGTAAAAACATTCCAAAAAACAAGTGGCAAATTGTTATGAATTAAGCTGCTATATAAATTAAATCATCCCCTTAATTTGATAGATACACATATTCACACACAAATAAAGCATAGACATATTTAAACTGGAAGCTATTATGAGTGGAAAATTAGAGAATATCCTGTTGTTATAAAATCCAAAACAAGGGGTTTGGAAATGTTTTTATTCATTCAAAGGATGTGGTTTACATTGGCTGGGCCAGAATTTATTCCTAGTCCTTAATTAATCTTGAGAAGGTGATGGTCAATTACATTCTTGAACCATTGTTGTTCATTTGGTGTAGGTCAGTGGTGTCTATCATTTTTAAATATAGGATCAATTTAGTTAACCCAGACCTACCGCAAAGAAAACATAGAATAATGTTTTTAGTGAGATTTAAATCTAACACCGAGTATATGTAATCATTCATGTAATTATCCTTTCTTTACCAGGTCTCAGTGTGACACCTGTGACTGCACTGTGCTCCAAGTCTGGGTTGTGGTTTGAGTCTGCTAGTTGTATAGAGTCCTTCAAATGGCTATCTGAGTGGATGGATGGATGTGATACTTGGACTTGAATGACTTCATTTGGAAGAATGCTGTTTCACAAAGGTATGCAGAGTTTTCAATTTAAAAGTACAGGATTAAGGAGCGGGTGCTTTTCTAAATTTTGCAAGTGCCCAAATGTCATTGTCTCTTGATCTGACTTTCAGCTGAATAACATTGTGCATAGTAATTACCTCCATATCAAATCCACTGCTCTGTAAATCAATCAGCTGATGGAATTAGGTCACCAATTCACCAATGTCTACTTGAACAAATGGGTTCACAACAAACCTGACAATTTATTCCATCAGAGATAGTAGGAACTGCAGACGCTGGAGAATCTGAGATACCAAGGTGTAGAGCTGGATGAACACAGCAGGCCAAGCAGCATCAGAGGAGCAGGAAAGCTGACATTTCGGGCATTTCTGAAGAAGGGTCTAGGCCCGAAACGTCAGCTTTCCTGCTCCTCTGATGTTGCTTGGCCTGCTGTGTTCATCCAGCTCTACACCTTGTTATGTGTAAATTATTCCATCACATTTAATTCCTAAAATTGCTGATTCAGTTACACTGCCAACGTCCTCAAGTGCGCACAGAGCTTTTCTACGTGGAAGCATTTTCCTTTGTCTTTGATTTTTATTTCCTCTGGTATTTTCTCCAGACTTGGGAAATGTTGCAGCATTTTGTTTTTAATTGGGAGAACTACAGTCCCAGTTCCAATTTGAATGCATTCACAGCACTGATGGTGTGTGTAATCTCTGTCCTTTTCCTGCTGTTCACAGTTCAGCTTGTTCAGTTTTGACATTACATCTGTAAGGAACTCAAAGTCAAGCAACAACACATTGACAGCTCACTGCACACTTCTTTCCTCAATTTAAGAGATGATTTCAGGCATCAGATCAAAAAATTTTTGCAGAACCTTCCTTTAACTTAACCACCTCATACCAGCACGGAGGATTATTTCACCATTGGCAGCACTGTGTTTGCCAAGTAAGGTTTTAAACAAGATAATCACAATTATCAGGTATTGCAACAGCTTACCATCTACAACAGACAAATCAGGAGTGTGACTAAATACTCCCCAGTTGCCCAGCTGATTGAAGTTCCAACAAAACTCATGAAACTTTGCACCAATCAGGACTAAGCAACCAACTTGATTAGAACCACATTCAGAAACATTCACTTACTCCACTCGCAATACTCAGTAGCATCAGTGTATATTGTCTACAAGAACTGCAGGAATTCATCAAGACTCCTGAGTCATTATCTTCAAAACCATCAAGAAGGACATGGTCAGCAGATACATGGGAACACCTCCACCTGCAGGAACTCCTCCAAGCCATTCATCACCTTCAATTGGATAGATATCGCCGTTCCTTTAGTGTTCCTGAGTCAAAACCCTGGAAAGCACTTCCTAACAACATTGAGGGTCTATTTAAACTAAACAGAGTGTAGCGGTTCAAGTAGGCAGCTCCCCACCATCTTCTAAAGACATTTGGGCAGGTACACGAATAGGAAAGGTTGAGAGGGATATGTGCCAAACACAGGCAAATGGGACTAGTTCAGTTTGGAAAACTTGGTTTGTGCGGATCAGTTGGACCAAAGGGTCTGTTTCCGTGCTGTATGACTCTATGACTCAATGTGGTGCTGAAAAGATTTTGCTCATATCAAGTTTACAATCATAGCAACTTCCTTTAAATGATATATAAGGTGAAAACAGTTACAACCAGAAATTTATTTTCCCACCTATGAAGATGTATATTTTTGGTTTCTTTTTAGATGGTCCAAGGTCAACACCAGCCATTATTGCTTCACCTTGTCAACTCTGCTGTTGGTCATGTCACAAATGGTCCTCTGGGCCTATGCCTCTAAAACACCCAGAACATTGTTACTTCTTTCAATTGTAGAGGTACAGGAGTCCACTTTTATGGTCATGATTTGTTTCCAAGACCCACAATTAGTTACTTTATAAAGCTCTGGTTAGGCCCCATTTAGAATACTGTGTCCAATTTTGGGCCCCACACCTCAGGAAGGATATACTGGCGCTGGAGTGTGTCCAGCGGAGATTCACACGGATGATCCCTGGAATGGTAGGTTTAACGTACGATAAACGGCTAAGGATCCTGGGATTGTATTCATTGGAGTTTAGAAGGTTGAGGGGAGATCCAATGGAAACTTACAAGATAATGTATGGTTTAGAAAGGGTGGACGCTGGAAGTTGTTTCCGTTAGGGGGGGAGACTAGGACCCGTGGGCACAGCCTTAAAATTAGAGGGGGTCAATTTGAAACGGAAATGATGAGACATTTCTTCAGTCAAAGAGTGTTGGGCTTGTGGAATTCATTGCCACGGAGTGCAGTGGAGGCCAGGACGTTAAATGCCCTCAAGGCAGAGATCGATAAATTCTTGATCTCACAGGGAATCGAGGGCTACGGGGAGAGGGCAGGGAAATGGAGTTGAAATGCCCATCAGCCATGATTTAAATAGCGGAGTGGACTCGAATGGCCTTACTTCCACTCCTATGCCTTATGGTCTTATGGTCTTACTGCCACTTGGATACTGGATGTGGAAACAGCAGCAACTCCCCATAATTGTTCGTCATCCTCACTGGACCTGTTCGGTAAGTAGCTGAAGAAAAGACTGTAAGTTCACTCAAAATGGGCAGGGGAGCAGGGTGAACCCAACTGGCTTTGCAGAGAATCTGCATGTACGTGATAGGTTCATTAACTCCTAGGTTTCTAAGTACTATAATATACCACCTTCACACATCAGTTTCTACTGTACTTTTTTTCTTTGTTTATAGGCTTTGGGATTGCAAAAGTTGTTTTATCCTGCAATGATATTCCATCTGGACTAAACTGAAACTTGATGCAACAAACTGGAAAAAAACCTGTCAAGATCCCACACTTTTTCTTGCTCTGAAAGCAGATATCTTGCAATAGCATAGTGATTGACATTAGCATGGTGAGGGAACACAGATGGTGTTGAGATAGACTGTCAAAGACTCTGTGATCAACCAATTGATCATGATCTACAAGCTGACAACCACAGGTGTAGATACACCCATAGTTCCACATGAGAGAAAATTCCAGAATTTTGACCCAGCAACCGAACTGGAGGAATATCAATACACTTCCAAGTCAGGGTAGTGTGTGGCTTGGAGGGGAATTTGCAGATGATGGTGTTCCCATGTATCTGCCACCCTTGTCCTTCTAGATGGTAATGACCTTTTGTGTGGAAGGTTCTATCTAAGGAGTCTTGGTGAATATCGTGGTGCATCTTGTAGATGGTGCTCACCACTGCTACTGTCAGTGGTGGTGGGACTGAATGCTTATGAACCTGATGGCCAGTTAGGTGTGCTGCTTTATCCTAGATGGTGTCAAGCTTCTTGAATGTTATTGGAGCTGCACCTATCCAGGCAAATGGAGCAAATGGAACTTTTGAGCCTTGTGGTTGGTAGATGAGTTTTACAGAGTCAGGAACTGGGTTACTCACCACAGGATCCTTAGCCTCTGATCTGCTCTCATGGCCATACTTTTAATGTGATGAATTTAGTGAGTTTCAGGTGAGTAGAAATCCCCAAGATGTGAAATCAGAGGATTCAATGATGGTAACTCCATTGAAAGTCAAGGATTGTGGTTAGATCATCTTTTGATGGAGATGGGCATTGTTCCGTATTTGTATCGCATTAATTTCACTTGACACTTGTCAGCCCAAACCTTGTTATTGCCCAGATCTTTCTATATTTGGACATGAGGAGTGACTGAGGAGTGAAAAATGGTGCTGAACATTGTGCAATCATCACTTCAGACATTATGATAGAAGGAAGGTCACTGATACAGCAGCTGAAGATGATTGGGCCTCAGACACTGTCCTGAGGCACTCCTTCAGGAATACCCTGGAGTTGAAATGACTGACCTCCAAAAGCCACAAACAGCTTCCTTAGTGCCATTTATCCAACCATCAAAGAGTTTGCCCCCTAATACCCAGTGACTCCAGTTTTGGCAAGGTTGCTTGATGCTACACTAAATAAAATGAGGCCTTGATGTCAAGGGTAGTCACCCCTAAGGTTCACTCGTTTGTCCATGCCTGGACCAAGGCTGTAATAAAGATAGGAGCTGAGTTGACTTGTAGGAGCACAAACAAAGCATCAGTGAACAGGTTATTGCAATGTAATGCATGGTAACAATATTGTTGACCACTACATCACTTTGCTGATGCTCAAAACCACATTGATAGGGTGATAGTTGGTTGGGTTGGATTTGTCTTGTTTTTGTATACAAGACATAATTTGGCAATTTTCCATATTGCTGGGTAAATGCCAGTGTTGTATGTGGACTAGAACAGCTTGTTTAACATGGTAAGGTTTGGAGCATAAACCTCTAGTAATACAACCACAAGTAGTCATGTGTTGCAACTTTGCCAGATTGACTCTCATCTTAAGTGTGCCTGATGCTGATCCGGAGTGTGCGGTCAAGTATGGTTTTCCCTCTTGTTGGTTTCTTCCATTCATCATTGCCAAAATAAAACCCAAAGATCTCCAAATACTGGAAATCAGAAACAAAAACAAAATTGCTGGATAAACTGATCAGGTCTGGCAACATCTGTAGACAGAAAGCAGACCATGTTTTCTCCACATAGATGCTGCCTGCAGAGTTTTGCCAGTAATTTCTGTTATTGATTCATCTTCCCTCTCCAATATCTCTCATGTTCTCAGTCAATTCCACAAACACACACACATGCACACACACACCCATACACACACACACAACAAAGAACAAAGAAAATTACAGCCTTTGACCCTCCAAGCCTGCGCCGATCCAGATCCTATATCTAAACCTATCACCGATTTTCCAAAGATCTGTGTTCCTCTGCTCCCTGCCCATTCATTTATCTGTCTAGATACATCTTAAATGACACTATCGTGCCCGCCTCTACCACCTCATCTGGCAACGTGTTCCAGGCACCCACCACCCTCCGCGTAAAGAACCTTCCATGCATATCTGCCTTAAAATTTTCCCCTCTCACCTCAAAATTGTGACCCCTAGTAATTAGTCCCCGACTCTGGGAAAAAGCTTCTTGCAATCCATCCTGTCTATACCTCTCATGATTTTGTAGACCTCAATCAGGACCCCCCCTCAACCTCTGTCTTTCTAATGTAAATAATCTAATCTACTCAACCTCTCTTCATGGCTAGCTCCCTCCATACCAGGCGACATCCTGGAGAACCTCCTCTGCACGTTCTCCAAAGCATCCACATCCTTTTGGTAATGTGGCGACCAGAACTGTTGCAGTATTCCAAATGTGGTTGAACCAAAGTCCTATACAATTGTAACATGACCTGCCAACTCTTGTACTCAATGTACTCAATGTGTACTCACACAAATACACCCACCCATAAACACACACATACACACAATCACATACTCACATATACAAGCAGACACCCACACACTCACATTCAAACACACACATGCATACACACAAACACGCACACACACATACACACACAGACACGCACATGCACACACACTCACGTGCACATACGCACACACACATACACACACATGCAAACACACATACATAGGGACACACACAGATACACTCAGACACACATACATGCACAAACACACAGACACACACAAATTCACACTCACACACACACATACACAGACACACATACACATACACACACATGCACACAACTCCACACACGCACAAAATACACACACACATGGACAGACACAGACGCACACACACACACACGCATGCGTATACACACGCAGGCTCTCACACACTCATGCATATTCAGAGGCACACATGCACAGACACACACAAACACACACACATACACAAATGCATGCACACAATCGCAGGCAGTGTGAAAGTCGGTGCACTCTCTTATTTATGTGCTAACTTGCACACAAACCATATAATTCGATGGCAGGCAATGATGTAGGATATTATTTTTCTGGTGAAACATTGAACTGAAAACGAACTATGTTTCTGCATTGGGAACACCTTGGGGAATAATTCTCATAAAACCCACTGTCAGTGTTGGAAAGGTATTTGTTCATGAGCTGTTCGAGAAACACACATCTGACCCCGAGTTGTCACACATTACCAACCTGTGTTTTTGGCTGGTCATATATTTGGGAGGAGCAATCAAAGCTAGTCTACATTTAATCACTTTGCAAGTGTGGGGGCAGGAGTAATGGCTTAATGTGACAGATCGGGTTTGGGTCAAGGAGGCTGTGCTTTTGAGTCAAGCACATCAAGGCGAAGAGTATTGCATCTCACTCCTGGTTTGGACCTTGTAGGTGGAAAGTCTCATGAGAAAATACCCAGCCTCTGACCTGCTTCTGTGGCCTGTTCATTTATGTGGCTGACCCAGTTAACATTTCTGGTCAATGGTGAACCTCCAGGATGTTATGTTTGGGGATTCAATGATATCAATGTCAGTCAATAGCAGTTTGAGTTGGTGAGGATCACTCTGTTGCAGATGGTCAAGTGGCTGGCACGAATGTCATAGAATCTGTGTTAAATGCTATTTGTCGGCCCATGCTGGGGGTTGCTGCATAGGGCACAGAACGCAGCGATGCTGCATCAATGTTAAGTGCAATTTCATTCATTTGTTGAACCCTTGCCAATGTTTGGATGACTGCTATAACGAGGTTTAGAGCCAAACAATTTGGGAGATCCCAAACTGACATTGGTTGGCAGGTTTTCAGTGAGTAAATACCATTTGACAGCACAATTGATGACAACTGGCATCTCAATGACCTTTGCCCCGACACAATGGGGCTGAAAGTTTCTCCATGTTCTACACTGCATCATTACTTCCAATTATTTTATAGAATCATAGAATCCCAACAGTGAAGAAGCAGACCATTCAGCCCATCAATTCCACACTGACCCACTGAAAAGCAACCCGCCCTGACCCTTTTGCTACTCTTTGCCTGTAGCCCTGCATTTCCTATAATGTGAGGGTGCTGGTGTTGGACTAGGGGGAACAAAGTTGGAATTCACACAACACCAAGCTATCGACCAACAAGCTGATACTTTTGACTGCCTGGAATTATCTTGCCAGTATCTCTCTGTCTATACATTCTGTGCCCATGCACTTCCTTCCACTTCATCTGACAAAGGAGTAGTGCTCCAAAAGCTTGTGATTTTAAATAACCCTGTTGGATTATAACCTGGTGTCATGTGACTTCTGACTCTGCCATTCGCATGGTTAACCCACCTTGCCTGCACATTCCTGGACACTATTGGCAACTTAGCATGGCCAACCCATCTAACCTGTACACCTTCGGACTGTGGGAGGAAACTGGAGCACTCAAAGGAAACCCACACAGATACGGGGAGAATTTGCAAAATCCACACAGATTGTCGCGCAAAGTTGGAATCAAGCCTGGATCCTTGGTGCTATGAGGCTGACTAAGGAGTCTTGAATTGAATTTGGAAGCTCAGTTTATATCTCTATAAATCAGCTCTATGAATGAGTTGCAATCAATTTGCCTAGCATGGCCTTAATGAAGGATTCACCTTAAGATAGCAAAGTGTCACAGCACATTGACAAAATATTACCCATTCTGTTAGTCCTGAAACAACTTTTATTGCTAACTATGGCTTTATAAACAACAATGTAAAGAGGAAAACGTTCCA
Source organism: Stegostoma tigrinum (assembly GCF_030684315.1). Taxonomy (NCBI): domain Eukaryota; kingdom Metazoa; phylum Chordata; class Chondrichthyes; order Orectolobiformes; family Stegostomatidae; genus Stegostoma; species Stegostoma tigrinum. The sequence goes on from NC_081383.1 coordinate 31,988,364, forward strand.
ACATTAATGATAGCTATTCTTGTATCGTTCTGCCTGGCTGGGTCGCAAAATCCAATCTTAGAAATTAATAGAGGTACCATTGATTAAATTTGCTTTTATATTCTGCAGTAACTGGACCATTCAGGTCCTGTAGCATGGGTGTCACATACCCACCTGTATTCTGGGATACACTAAAAACAAGCTCATTAGCAGGTCTAATGCAACCTAAAAGCAGCTTTCAAATATCTATTTGCCAAGGTGCTTTATCATCATAAATAAATCTTATTAGCATTTCAAATTCACTATTGGCAGAATCATCAATTATCAAGGTGTTAGTTAATAAAGTATTGATTCTCCATTCTCAATGAATTGTGGTACTGTTACCAACAATAATGAGGCTGGTAGACTAGGTTAAAGGTTCACAGCCCACAGAATCGTGAAAAGTTTTTGCTGATTTTGGAAAATTTTGTCCCAGTTTAGTAGGTGCACATTTCACAAAGTTTTTCTTTGCACTTTTTCTCAAGGGCTGCAATCTCAGCCTCGGGAGTGCTGGAATGTGCCACGCCATGGAGTAGATGACCCATGGGTATAAGGCTGTGATGCGTCACACAGTAAACCCCGAATTTCAATCATTCCTCCACCTTATCATAACGTTCAAGGAAATTATGATTAGCACACTTTTAGTGGTAGTTATGCTGTTGCAAACCCAATAGGCCAAAGGGCCTTTTCTGTTCTGTATGAATCTATGAACCATAGGGCTGTCACAGAGTGGTGAGGGAAGGGAGGATTAGAGCTGGACATTTCCCCACAAGATAGTAAAACAAAGCTTGCATGTTAATGAAGTCACTTTACACACTGAGCAGAAGCTGGAATAATAGAATCCCTACAGTGTGGAAGCTGGCCATTCAGCACTTCACTGACCTCTGAAAAGCATCCCACCTAGACCCAACCCTACCCTATCCCTGCATTCCCATGGGTTACCCACCTAATCTACACATGCCTGAACACTATGTGCAACTTAGCATGGCCAATCCACCTAACTTGCACATCTTTGGATTATGGGAGGACACTCACACTGACATAGAGAGAACATGCAAACTCCACATAGACAGTTACCTGAGGGCGGAATTGAACCTGGGTCTGTAGCGCAGTGCGGCAACAGTGCTAACCACTAAGTCACATGCCACCCAAATATTTCATCTCGGTGTTGGTGGCTTTGCTTTGTTGATGAGTTGAGGAAAGGGCACAGTAGTCAGTCACAGCTCTAAAAACAACCTAAAGCCCATAAATGGAAATAGAAAGGCTCAGGAATCAACAAGTTTGGTGACAAGCAGAAATTACAGAGCTAAAGAGTATACTAGCCATACACTGTAGAACGAGTTTTTCACTTAAGCATATTGATGAGTGCTTTGCTGTAGCAGGGCATCTTTATCTGTTGCAATAATACTTGTGTCATCCTTCAGAACATAAGAAACTAGGACATCCATTAAAACTAAAGTCACCATTGCCCTACTGGACCACAGGGCTGCCTGCTCATTAGGGAGAGGCAATTGGGGGTGTTTTACCTGGAGGGTCACCACATCTCAGGCAAGGGAAAAGGTTACAAAGGACAGTCTTTCATGGTGACCTCAGCTGATGTGAGAATTGAACCCGAAATAATGTTGATTGCAATGGTGCTAACCAACCCCTGCTAGGTATTTATTGCTGCTCATTAATTTGTGCAAATATTACATTCACTGGCATTTTAATGTCTAGACTGATATAAAGCTATTTGCTCACAGAGAAGTGGGAGTTAAGGTGAAGCCTGAGACCATTGTAATTTCAGATCACAACAGTATGTTACTGTGATGACATCATGAGCTTGCTTCTTAAAGATAAAATGACTTACTAACTGTCAGAGGTAATGCATAAAGGGAGCTATTTTCAAATTAATCTTAAAGTCTATAAAATAGAATTTAAACAAATGCTTTTCAATACTAGAGGATATATTGTAATTGGGAGAGCATATAAGTTTGAGAAGTCCGCTTCCTTCAAGAAAGTTCTAATTGAACTATTGACAATGACCAAATTTATGAAGATATTTTTGGAGAAGTTTCTTTCAGGGTTGATTGCCTGGACCGTAGCATATGAATGACTGTTGCAATTTAAACAACTGTTCCTCTCTCTGTGAACTGCCATCCATTTCTTTCAATGAACTACATCATCCAGAAACTGGTGCCAACTGTAACCATGCTGAAGGTATAACGGGACTGTAATACTTAGGACACTCAAACAATGTCCATATTGTACCTCACTGCAAAGCCTCTTCCAGGATGCCTAACCTGAAGAAGTTACCCTCCTCCCTCTGGACCAACCTCAGGGGATCTCTCTCCCACTGCAACTCTCTTGTGGTCTCTTTGGCCTTGAAACTGCTCGACCAAGTCCTGAAGCAAACCAGGTACCACAGCCACATCACCTTTCTCAGCACCTGCCTACGGAACTAGATCATCCCCAATGGACTACAGTCCACATTCAAGCCTTCTTAATTTGGCCCCAACCGTGCCGCTCACAGCCTCCACAGCCAGCTACCCCATAGAAGACAACCACACTGAGCCCTGCCGAATCTTCACCATCCCCCAGACCTCCCACTGATGGAAGATGAACGGTCAGTCCTCAGGAAGGGGTTCACCTTTGTCCGCCTCCACCCACATATCAATGAATACCAGTCACATCTGGGCATGGAGCAGTTTATCCGCCACCTCCGCCTCTGCTCTATCCATCTTCAGTCCGCCTCCCCCTCTCTCCCTATTTATTTCAGAATCCTCTCCCTATCCCCCTTTTCTGATGAAGGGTCTAGGCCCAAAACATCAGCTTTTGTGCTCCTAAGATGCTGCTTGGCCTGCTGTGTTCATCCAGCCCCACACTTCATTATCTTGGATTCTCCAGCATCTGCAGTTCCCACTACCTCTGATCACAATATCCATATTGTGATCATTTGAAACACCCAATTCTCCGTGGAAATATTAGAATTGCTGGACAAGCCATAATCCAGGTCCATTCACCTTCCATCAATGTGACAACTTCATGATAGGACAATAATGGAGTCACAATAATGGTGTCGCAAATGAGGAGAAAAATTTGAGCTCTGCTCCTGTACTCTTCCAATGCCATGGAAGAGCAATTAATTATGATTAGTTAATTAATTCTTATACTTCTTCAAACTTTATCATGACAATCATTTCTATCAACTTCTTCCTTTTTTTTGCCAAAGCCCATCCACCTCCTGTTCAGTTGCTGATTACCTCAAAGGAAGGTATTGCTGTTCTTCAGTCCAGTTACACCTCTCCAAAGGTAACTTGTCATGGCTTTTTGTGATTACACAAATAGGCAGAAATGGTGAGCAGGACAAGACGATTTTGTCCAATAAGCATGCCTCACAGCAAAAGGATTGTCGGATCAAGGTTAAATACCACTTAGGCCTGGGTTCCTGAGCCAACCTAAGGAGCTGAAATTCCCTAAACTAGGATTTATTCTTGTCACTATCTTCCAAAACTGGTCTATAAACATTTTATCATCACATGTGGGGGACCAAATCTGAGCACATACTTTAGCTGTAATTTGACTATCAAGTGGCACAGTGACAAATGGCATGCTTTTATTTTGTTGAATGTCCTAATTAATACAGCCCCAACTTTAATTTCTCTATATTGGTGAGTGCAGCTTCTCAAAGGCTTTCTGAAAGCCCATGGAGACAATGTCCACATGATTTTTTTCATCACTGCCTTTGTGATTTCCTTAAAATAGGTCTCCCTCAAATTTGCACATCGCAATCTGTGTGAATTTTTATGAAACGTTTAAGGAGCTGTCAGACAACATGTAGTTGGTGACTTAGGGGTCCATACAGACATAATGTCAAAATTGAATCAGAACTATAGAATGCAGGGAAAGGACAGAGATTTAGCACAAACACTCAGTGCCGTGAACGTATTCAAACGGAAACTTGGTCTTTGGTCTTATGAATTAAAGGATAAAATGCTGCAACACTTCCTGAGACTGGAGAAAATACCAGAAAATAAAAAATCAAAGACAAAGATACATGCTTCCACCCAGAAAATCTCGGTGCATACCTGAAGGTGTTAGCTGAGGAAATCAACATGCGATTTCAGGAATTTAATATGATGGAACAAATTGTCAGGTTACAAGTATATTTCTTCAAGTAGACGTTGGTTTGTTGGTTACCAAATCCATCAGGTGTTTGATTTACCAAGCATTAATTTTGAAACTGAGATAAATACTGTACTAAATAATACTGAGTTGAAAGTCAGGTTTTTTTACATATTTTTCTGGACTCATAAACAGAACAAAAGTGCCCACGCCCATCATCTCTGCTTTAAAGTGAAAGCTTACTGTAACTCCACATCCCTCTGTCAAACAGCCGTCTCCCAAATGAAATTAATCACGTCTAAGTATTACACTCGCCTCACAGATTTGATGGACCTGTATATGTTACATGTTGTAATATCATGTGACCATCTTAAAGATACGGTGCCCATGTGGTTTGGAACCTGTACCAAAAGGCAATAAATTCCACTCAGCGCCTTTCAGCCTCTCATCTACTCCCCATCTCAGTTAGTAACACACTCTGGGAGCTCAAAACTGTTTACCCACTGCTTCTGAAACAGACATTTCAGTACCACTGTGGCAACACCTCTCTGCAAGACAAACAGGGCAGAACAGATCTTCCTCAAAAGCGCAGTACCATCACATCTTGTCCAATTTCCTCTGGACCCTGATGAAGACTTGCTCCTCTCTTCCTGAGCAAGGGCAGATTAGACCATGGTGGAGCGAGGAGGAGTGGTGAATAATGAAATATGTGGGTTACTACCTGAGGTGGACAGTCTACACAGGGTAAGTTGACTGCTTACGACAGGTTTGACATGACATGCATTGGCATTATCCAGCATAAATGCTGATTTAGATCCCCGAGAGAGGCACCTATTTACTTTGTACATTGTCAAAATCATTGGGCCTCCTATTGCCAGTATGTATGGATCCAAATATTCGTAATGATCCATGAGGAAACTAAGCTGTCAGTTTCAACACCCAAGATTCCAGGCCACAACACTGACCATAAACTTTCATGGATGTGAGTTTGCTCGCTGAGCTGGAAGGTTAGTTTTCAGATGTTTCGCCACCATTCTAGGTAACATCATCAGTGAGCCTCCAACGAAGCGCTGGTGTTATGTCCCGCTTTCTATTTATCTGTTTAGGTTTCCTTGGGTTGGTGGTGTCATTTCCTGCATTGGTGATGTCATTTCCTGTTCTTTTTCTCAGGGGATCGTAGATTGGCTCCAAATCAATGTGTTTGTTGATGGAGTTCCTGTTGGAATGCCATGCTTCTAGGAATTCTCGTGCATGTCTCTGTTTAGCTTGTCCTAGGATGGACATGTTGTCCCAATCAAAGTGGTGTCCTTCCTCATCTATATGTAAGGATATGAGTGACAGTGGGTCATGTCGTTTTGTGGCTAGTTGATGTTCATGTATCCTGGTGGCTAGCTTTCTGCCTGTTTCAGAAGCAGTGGTAAACAGCTTTGAGCTCCCAGAGTGTGTTACTAACTGAGATGGGGAGTAGATGAGAGGCTGAAAGTTCCGAAATGACTGCCAGACTACTCGGACCTCTTGGCATCGGGGTAGCCCACCAACCCACCAACACACCAGAACAGCAGCTAATGAACTTAAAAGACCCTATACAGACAACAAGCAAAACAAACGTCATCTACAAAATACCTTGCAAGAACTGTGACAAACACTACATTGGACAAACAGGCAGCAAGCTAGCCACCAGGATACATGAACATCAACTAGCCACAAAACGACATGACCCACTATCACTCATATCCTTACATATAGATGAGGAAGGACACCACTTTGATTCGGACAACACATCCATCCTAGGACAAACCAAACAAAGACACGCACGAGAATTCCTAGAAGCATGGCATTCCAACAGGAACTCCATCAACAAACACATTGATTTGGAGCCAATCTACCATCCTCTGAGAAAAAGAACAGGAAATGACATCCCTAATGCAGGAAATGACATCACCAACCCAAGGAAACCTAAACAGATAAATAGAAAGCGGGACATAACACCAGCGCTTCATCGGAGGCTCACTGATGATGTTACCTAGAATGGTGACGAAACATCTGGGGACAAACCTTACAGCTCAGTGAACCAGCTTACTTCTCGAACACAATAAAGACCCACTCTCTTGTGGACTGAGAGGACGAGAGTGCTGTCTTGGAGGTGAAAGGAGGACGTCGGGTTGGCTGTGCACCCTTGCGACCAGTGGATCTTAATGCTGGCTTCGGCCTAACGCTGGTTCAGGGGAGCAGCCAACCTGCAACGATGGCTGCGGCAAGTGCTCGTGCCCCAGGTCAGGGGGTCCGGAACACCATCCGTGTTTCTGTAAAGAAGGTGGATGAAGGTGCACCTGTGGACCGCACCTTCTTCGTAAAGAGGGTCCTGTTGGGCTGTTGCGGGTTCGCTGCTGCGGACATTTACTGCCTGCAGGATTTCCCCGGAGGGGGTTTTTACGATGTGACCTTCCGGAGTGCCAAGCTTTGCAAGCGCTTCCTGGAGGTTTTCAAGGAGAAAGGAGGTGAGGGCCCCCTCTCTGTATTGACCGCTGTCCCGCTGTTTGTGATGCCAGCGCAGAGGAGCCGTATGGTGACTGTACACATGTACAAACCCGCATGTGCCAGCAGTTGATGTCCTGACCTTCCTCGGAAGATATGTGAAGGTGGAAGGGGACCTAACTGACATCGTGGACCCCTTTGGCATCTGGACGAGTAAGAGGCAGGTCAAGGTGACGCTGAGGATGGGCGCAGTCGGGAATGTCGCACACCCACCGTCCAGCTTCGCGATCGGCAGGAGCAGGGGCTACCTGGCCTATGCAGGGCAACCTAAAGTCTGCCATGCCTGCGGTAGGTCAGGTCACATGGCGGCCGACTGCAAAGCCACCATCTGCAGGAACTGCAGGGAGGAGGGACACCTTGCAAAGGATTGCCCACGAGAGAGAAGCTGCAACCTTTGCGGGGAAGCGGGCCACTTCTATAGGGCATGCCCGCGGCGGGGTACCACCTACGCCCAGGTCGCCGGCAGGGGAAATGCGGGGCCAGCCCCCCCGGAGGAGAGGAAGGCACCAGGGCCCAGCAAGGACCCCACTAATGTGCAGGAGGGCCAGGCCGTGCAGGAGGGCCCGGCCCTGCAGGATGGGCCCGAGGCCAGCAAAGCACCCCTGCAGGCTCCGATCCCCCCCGACAACCCGGAGCCAATGGAGGTGGCGACAGGCGACCCAGGGGAGTGGACAACAGTCCAGAAAGCGAGGAGGAAGGTGCATCGACGGGCCCAGGAACCGCAACAATCAGGAGGGAAGAGGCAGCTACAGGGGGGCTATAAGAGCTCCTCTGACGAGGAGGATTCGGAGAGGGCCCACCCGAAGCAGAAGTTAAAGGTCTCGAGGGGGAAGGAAAGCAGCACCCCGCTTCCAGGCGATGGGAGGCGTCCTGAGGCTCACTCCGACACCCAGTCAAGTGCCGCTGGAGCACTGGAGGGCCCCCCGGAACTTCCAGGCGGGAAGGAGGAAACAGCACGTCCCCAGCCTGATCAGAGCCAGGCCCTCCTGCCTCCGCACCCCTGACGGGGGGATGCCACCCGGAAGGCAGCGCAGACGGTTTCCTGAGCCCAGAGAGCGTCCAGCAGTTAGCCCGGGCAATGGGCATGAAGGGACAGATGGAGGGGCTGGAGCTTGGACTTGGGGAGGGTACTGCGGTCACTGCCCACAATGGGGGTACGAATTGCGAGCATTAATGTGCGCAGCGTCAAGTCAACCGCGAGATGTGTGTCCACGTTGGCCTACCTGACCACCATCAAGGCGGACCTCCTGTTTCTGCAGGAGTGCGGGATACCGCACCTCGGCAGGTACGGGAAATGGTCCGGCGCCTGGACCTGTGGGCCTTCGATCTGGTCGGGGGGTAACGACTGTCGCTCCTCGGGCCTGGCTATTCTGCTGCGGGGGCACAACTTCACCATCTCTCAAGTTCAGGAGGTGGTTGGGGGGCGCCTCCTAGTGGCTGACATCACCTACAGGAATGCTCCCCGGAGGCTGATCAATGTGTACGCCCCAGCGGTACGGAGTGAGCGGTTGGCCGTCCTGCAGCGGCTTCCACCCCTGCTGGCTACGTCCAGGCCGGTCAACCAAGGCGGAGAATTCAACTGCATCATTGATGCAGATGGAAGATCCGGCGTGGGGACAGCGGGTGGGGGGATTCAACTGGACGTCACGTCCAGATTCCTGATGGGCACGGTGAAGGACGCCAAGCTGCTCAACGTCTTCAGCACCCCTGCAGACGGAGCGCAGCAGAGGTACACCTGGTCGCGGCCAGACGGGTCTATCCGCTCAAGGATAGACTTCCTGTTTGTGTCACGGACGTTCTCGGTCAGATCCACTGGTGTCGAGCCGGTGTTCTTCTCTGACCACTGCCTCCTGTTGGCCGACTGTCACTTACAGGACGACCAGCCGGCCGGCAAGGGGACGTGGAAGCTCAACACGACTCTGTTGACCCCAGAGAACGTCGAGGAGCTTAAGAGGGAGTACACCGGTTGGAGAACCGTGAAACCCCTCTTTGAGTCTCCAGGCGACTGGTGGGAGACGGTGAAGGAGAACATCAAGAGGTTCTTTGTCCTCAAGGGTGTTCAGAAGGCAAGAGAGAGGCGGGGAAAGCTGTCGCGACTCCAGACAAGGGTGCAGAACCTGCTCCTTCTGCAGTCGATGGGGGTCGATGTCACGGAGGACCTCCGCGAGGTGAGGGGCCAGCAAGCCTCGCTCTTCGCCGTGGAGGCATCCAGGATAATCTTCCAGTCCAGGGTCCGCTCCGTGGAGCAGGACGAGACGTGCTCGCGTTTCTTCTTTCAGAAGGTGCACAAAGAGAGCTCTGTGCTTAGCCGGCTGAAGGAGGACGACGGCTCGGTGACGTCGTATCGGCCCGACGTTTTGAGGATCAGCAGATCCTTCTATGCCGGACTGTACGACACGAAGCCCACAGACAGCACGGCCTCCGAGTCGTTCCTGTCGTCTATCACGGAGGTCTTAGACGACGGCACGAGGGAGTGGCTGGACCGGCCGATATCCCTGGATGAGCTGGCCAGAGCCCTCAAGTCCTTGCAGAGGAATAGGACTCCCGGAAGTGACGGCTTACCGGTCGAGCTGTATTCTGCTCTGTGGGACCTGGTCGGCCAGGACCTGCTGGAGGTGTACGATAGTGCGCTTCGGGCAGGGGAAATGTGCAAGTCCATGAGGAAGGGCATCATCACCCTCATTTACAAGAGGAAGGGGGAGAGGGAAGAAATTAAGAATTGGCGTCCCATTTCACTTTTGAACGTGGATTACAAAATCCTGGCCAAGGTCATTGCCAACCGGGTCAGGTCTGTCCTGGAGTCGGTGATTCACCCTGACCAAACCTGTGCTGTGCCGGGCAGGAAGATCGCTGAGAGCCTCGCGCTCATCAGGGATACGATCGCCTACGTGCAGGACAGGCAGGTGGACACCTGCCTCGTCAGCCTGGACCAGGAGAAGGCCTTCGACAGGGTCTCTCATGCTTACATGAGGGACGTCCTCTCCAAATTGGGGTTCGGGGAGGGCATCCGCAATTGGATCCGGCTGCTCTACGCCAACATCGTTAGCGCAGTCTCGATCAACGGGTGGGAATCAGACAGTTTTCCTGTTAGATCTGGAGTCAGGCAGGGCTGCCCGCTCTCTCCTGCCTTGTTCGTGTGCTGTGTGGAGCCCTTCGCCGCCTCCATCAGGAAGGACGTGAGCCTGAAGGGCGTGACTATCCCAGGCAGCGGAGGCCTTCAGGTCAAGACCTCCCTGTGCATGGATGATGTCGCCGTCTTCTGCACCGATCGTCGGTCGGTGAGTAGGCTGTTGGACATCTGCGGCCAGTTTGAACTGGCCTCGGGTGCCAAAGTCAATAGGGGTAAGAGCGAGGTCATGTTCTTCGGGAACTGGGACAACTGCTCCTTCATCCCCTTCACCGTCAGGACAGACTACCTGAAGGTGCTGGGTGTTTGGTTTGGTGGAGCTGGGGCATGCACTGAGACTTGGGAGGAGAGTATCTCCAAATTTAAGCAGAAGCTGGGCAGGTGGACGCTCCGGTCCCTCTCCATCGTGGGTAAGAGCCTGGTTGTCAGGTGCGAAGGGCTTTCGGTACTGTTGTATGTGGCGCAGGCCTGGCCTATTACCTGGACCTGCGCCGCTGCGGTCACCCGGGCCATCTTCCACTTCATTTGGGGGTCGAGGATGGACCGGGTCCGCAGAGATACCATGTACAAAGACCTGGGAAATGGGGGAAAGGGCGTACCGAACGCCACCCTCGCCCTGACGGCTATCTTTGTGTGTGGCTGCATCAAGCTGTGCATAGATCCTCAGTACGCAAACACCAAGTGTCACTACTTACTGAGGTTCTACATGTCCCCGGTGTTGCGAAGGATGGGCCTGGCCTCGTTGCCGCGGAACGCTCCGAGTAGTTGGACCGTCCCGTACTACCTGTCCTTCGTGGAGAAATTTTTGAAAGGAAACACCTTTGGCCACAAGGCTGTCAGGCAGTGGTCAGCACGTAGTATCCTCGGGACCCTTCGGGAAAAGGAGAGGGTGGATCCCGTCGTGTGGTTCCCCATGCAGACTGCCAAAGTTGTTTGGCAGAATGCCTCATCGCCAGAACTTTCAAACAAGCAGAAGGACGTTGCTTGGCTGGCGGTGAGAGGGGCTCTGCCAGTGAGATCCTTTATGCATGCCCGGAATCTCTGCACCACCGCACGCTGCCCTCGAGGTGGCTGCGGGGGGGACGAGACTGTTGATCACCTCCTTCTGGAGTGTGCCTATGCGCAGGAGGTCTGGAGGGGGATGCAGTGGTATTTGTCGAGGTTCGTCCCGAGCAGCTCCGTGACGCGGGACTCCGTGCTCTACGGGCTGTTTCCGGGGACTCACACCGAGACCAACATCAACTGCGCCTGGAGGACCATCAATGCGGTGAAGGGCGCTCTTTGGTCTGCCCGCAACTTGCTGGTCTGCCAGCTGAAAGAACTGACCCCGACCGAGTGTTGCAGACTGGCGCACTCCAAGGTCCAGGGCTACGTGCTGAGGAACGCGCTAAAGCTTGGGGCAGCCGCCGCCAAGGCGCGGTGGGGAAAGACCACCGTATGAGCCCCCTCGTCCAGAAAAGGGAAAAGAATCCTATCTGGTAACTGGGCCCAGCTGGCGCCTGCCCCAACTGGTCAGGGGACCAACTGGGACTGTGCGGGGTGACGACTGCCGGGGCGGTTTCTTTGCTTTGTTTTTTTTTTCTGTTTTTTTTCCCTTTAGTTGGTGTACGTACCCCCGGGTAACCCGGAGTGGCTTGCATGACTGGGTAGGTGTATAAATGTTTTATTTTTTGTACATTCTATGAATAAAGTATATTTTTTCAAATTAAAAAAAAAGGTGACAAAACATCTGGGGACAAACCTTACAGGTCAGTGAACCAGCTTACATCTCGAACACAATAAAAATCCACTCTCTTGTGGACCCAGAGGAGGAGAGCGCTGTCTTGGAGGTGAAAGGAGGACGTCGGGTTGGCTGTGCACCCTTGCGACCAGTGGATCTTAATGCTGGCTTCGGCCTAACGCTGGTTCAGGGGAGCAGCCAACCTGCAACGATGGCTGCGGCAAGTGCTCGTGCCCCAGGTCAGGGGGTCCGGAACACCATCCGTGTTTCTGTAAAGAAGGTGGATGAAGGTGCACCTGTGGACCGCACCTTCTTCGTGAAGAGGGTCCTGTTGGACTGTTGTGGGTTTGCTGCTGCGGACATTTACTGCCTGCAGGATTTCCCCGGAGGAGGTTTTTACGATGTGACCTTCCGGAGTGCCAAGCTTTGCGAGCGCTTCCTGGAGGTTTTCAAGGAGAAAGGAGGTGAGGGTCCCCTCTCTGTATTGACCGCTGTCCCACTGTTTGTGATGCCAGCGCAGAGGAGCCGTATGGTGACTGTACACATGTACAACCCGCATGTGCCAGCAGTTGATGTCCTGACCTTCCTCAGAAGGTACGTGAAGGTGGAAGGGGACCTAACTGACATCGTGGACCCCTTTGGCATCTGGACGAGTAAGAGGCAGGTAAAGGTGACGCTGAGGATGGGCGCAGACGGGAATGTCATACACCCACCGTCCAGCTTCGCGATTGGCGGGAGCAGGGGCTACCTGACCTATGCAGGGCAACCTAAAGTCTGCCGTGCCCGTGGTAGGTCAGGTCACATGGCGGCCGACTGCAAAGCCACCATCTGCAGGAACTGCAGGGAGGAGGGACACCTTGCAAAGGATTGCCCACGAGAGAGAAGCTGCAACCTTTGCGGGGAAGCGGGCCACTTCTATAGGGCATGCCCGCGGTGGGGTATCACCTACGCCCAGGTCGCCGGCAGGGGAAATGCGGGGCCAGCCCCCCCGGAGGAGAGGAAGGCACCAGGGTCCAGCAAGGACCCCACTAATGTGCAGGAGGGCCAGGCCGTGCAGGAGGGCCCAGCCCTGCAGGATGGGCCCGAGGCCAGCAAAGCACCCCTGCAGGCTCCGATCCCCATGGACAACCCGGAGCCAATGGAGGCGGCGACAGGCGACCCAGGGGAGTGGACAACAGTCCGGAAGGCGAGGAGGAAGGTGCGTCGACGGGCCCAGGAACCGCAACCATCCGGCGGGAAGAGGCAGCTACAGGGGGGCTATAAGAGCTCCTCTGACGAGGAGGATTCGGAGAGGGCCCACCCGAAGCAGAAGTTAAAGGTCTCGAGGGGGAAGGAAAGCAGCACCCCGCTTCCAGGTGACGGGAGGCGTCCTGAGGCTCACTCCGACACCCAGTCAAGTGCCGCTGGAGCACTGGAGGGCCCCCCGGAACTTCCAGGCGGGAAGGAGGAAACAGCACATCCCCAGCCTGACCCGGAGCCGGACCCTCCTGCCTCCGCACCCCTGACGGGGGGATGCCACCCGGAAGGCAGCACGGACAGTTTCCTGAGCCCAGAGAGCGTCCAGCAGTTAGCCCGGGCAATGGGCATGAAGGGACAGATGGAGGGGTTGGACCTTGAACTTGGGGAGGGTACTGCGGTCACTGCCCACAATGGGGGTACGAGTTGCAAGCATTAATGTGCGCAGCGTTAAGTCAACCGCGAGATGTGTGTCCACGTTGGCCTACCTGACCACCATCAAGGCGGACCTCCTGTTTCTGCAGGAGTGCGGGATACCGCACCTCGGCAGGTACGGGAAATGGTCCGGCGCCTGGACCTGTGGGCCTTCGATCTGGTCGGGGGGTAACGACTGTCGCTCCTCGGGCCTGGCTATTCTGCTGCGAGGGCGCGACTTCACCATCTCTCAAGTTCAGGAGGTGGTGGGGGGGCGCCTCCTAGTGGCTGACATCACCTACAGGAACACTCCCCTGAGGCTGATCAACATGTACGCCCCAGCGGTACGGAGTGAGCGGTTGGCCGTCCTGCAGCGGCTTCCACCCCTGCTGGCTACGTCCAGGCCGGTCATCCGAGGCGGAGACTTCAACTGCATCATTGATGCAGATGGAAGATCCGGCGTGGGGACAGCGGGTGGGGGGAGTCAACTGGACGTCACGTCCAGATTCCTGATGGGCACGGTGAAGGACGCCAAGCTGCTCAACGTCTTCAGCACCCCTGCAGACGGAGCGCAGCGGAGGTACACCTGGTCGCCGCCAGACGGGTCTATCCGCTCAAGGATAGACTTCCTGTTTGTGTCACGGACGTTCTCGGTCAGGTCCACCGGTGTCGAGCCGGTGTTCTTCTCTGACCACTGCCTCCTGTTGGCCGACTGTCACTTACAGGACGACCAGCCGGCCGGCAAGGGGACGTGGAAGCTCAACACGACTCTGTTGACCCCAGAGAACGTCGAGGAGCTTAAGAGGGAGTACGCCGGTTGGAGAACCGTGAAACCCCTCTTTGAGTCTCTGGGCAACTGGTGGGAAACGGTGAAGGAGAACATCAAGAGGTTCTTTGTCCTCAAGGGTGTTCGGAAGGCGAGAGAGAGGCGGGGAAAGCTGTCGCGACTCCAGAAAAGGGTGCAGAACCTGCTCCTTCTGCAGTTGATGGGGGTCGATGTCACGGAGGACCTCCGCGAGGTGAGGGGCCAGCAAGCCTCGCTCTTCGCCGCGGAGGCCTCCAGGATAATCTTCCGGTCCAGAGTCCGCTCCGTGGAGCAGGACGAGACGTGCTCGCGTTTCTTCTTTCAGAAGGTGCACAAAGAGAGCTCTGTGCTTAGCCAGCTGAAGGAGGACGACGGCTCGGTGACGTCGTCTCGGCCCGACATTTTGAGGATCAGCAGATCCTTCTATGCCGGACTGTACGACACGAAGCACACGGACAGCACGGCCTCCGAGTCGTTCCTGTCGTCTATCACGGATGTCTTAGATGACGGCACGAGGGAGTGGCTGGACCGGCCGATATCCCTGGACGAGCTGGCCAGAGCCCTCAAGTCCTTGCAGAGGAATAGGACTCCCGGAAGCGACGGCTTACCGGTCGAGCTGTATTCCGCTCTGTGGGGCCTGGTCGGCCAGGACCTGCTGGAGGTGTACGATAGTGCGCTTTGGGCAGGGGAAATGTGCAAGTCCATGAGGAAGGGCATCATCACCCTCATTTACAAGAGGAAGGGGGAGAGGGAAGAAATTAAGAATTGGCGTCCCATTTCACTATTGAACGTGGACTACAAAATCCTGGCCAAGGTCATTGCCAACCGGGTCAGGTCTGTCCTGGAGTCAGTGATTCACCCTGACCAAACCTGTGTTGTGCCGGGCAGGAAGATCGCTGAGAGCCTCGCGCTCATCAGGGATACGATCGCCTACGTACAGGACAGGCGGGTGGACACCTGCCTCGTCAGCCTGGACCAGGAGAAGGCCTTCGACAGGGTCTCTCATGCTTACATGAGGGACGTCGTCTCCAAATTGGGGTTCGGGGAGGGCATCTGCAATTGGATCCGGCTGCTCTACGCCAACATCATTAGTGTAGTCTCGATCAACGGGTGGGAATCAGACAGTTTTCCTGTTAGATCTGGAGTCAGGCAGGGCTGCCCACTCTCTCCTGCCTTGTTTGTGTGCTGTGTGGAGCCCTTCGCCGCCTCCATCAGGAAGGACGTGAGCCTGAAGGGCGTGATTATCCCAGGCAGCGGAGGCCTTCAGGTCAAGACCTTCCTGTACATGGACGATGTCGCCGTCTTCTGCACCGATCGTCGGTCGGTGAGTAGACTATTGCACATCTGCGGCCAGTTTGAACTGGCCTCGGGTGCCAAAGTCAATAGGGGTAAGAGCGAGGTCATGTTCTTCGGGAACTGGGACGACCGCTTCTTCATCCCCTTCACCGTCAGGACAGACTACCTGAAGGTGCTGGGTGTTTGGTTTGGTGGAGCTGGGGCATGCACTAAGACTTGGGAGGAGCGTATCGCCAAATTGAAGCAGAAGCTGGGCAGGTGGACGCTCCAGTCCCTCTCCATCGCGGGTAAGAACCTGGTTGTCAGGTGCGAGGGGCTTTCGGTACTGTTGTATGTGGCGCAGGCCTGGCCTATTCCCTGGACCTGGGCCGCTGCGGTCACCCGGGCCATCTTCCACTTCATTTGGGGGTCGAGGATGGACCGGGTCCGCAGAGACACCATGTACAAAGACCTGGGAAATGGGGGAAAGGGCGTACCGAACGCCACCCTCGCCCTGACGGCTACCTTTGTGTGTGGCTGCATCAAGCTGTGCGTAGATCCTCAGTATGCAAACACCAAGTGTCACTACTTACTGAGGTTCTACCTGTCCCCGGTGTTGCGAAGGATGGGCCTGGCCTCGTTGCCGCGGAACGCTCCGAGTAGTTGGACCGTCCCGTACCACCTGTCCTTCGTGGAGAAATTTTTGAAAGGAAACACCTTTGACCACAAGGCCGTCAGGCAGTGGTCAGCACGTAGTATCCTCGGGACCCTTCGGGAAAAGGAGAGGGTGGATCCCGTCGTGTGGTTCCCCACGCAGACTGCCACAGTCGTTTGGCAGAATGCCTCATCGCCAGAACTTTCAAACAAGCACAAGGACATTGCTTGGCTGGTGGTGAGAGGGGCTCTGCCAGTGAGATCCTTTATGCATGCCCGGAATCTCTGCACCACCGCACGCTGCCCTCGAGGTGGCTGTGGAGGGGACGAGACTGTCGATCACCTCCTTCCGGAGTGTGCCTATGCGCAGGAGGTCTGGCGGGGAATGCAGTGGTATTTGTCGAGGTTCGTCCCCAGCAGCTCCGTGACGCTGGACTCCGTGCTCTACGGGCTGTTTCCGGGGACACACACCGAGACCAACATCAACTGCGCCTGGAGGACCATCAATGCGGTGAAAGTCGCTGTTTGGGCTGCCCGCAACTTGCTGGTCTGCCAGCTGAAAGAACTGACCACGACCGAGTGTTGCAGACTGGCGCACTCCAAGGTCCAGGACTACGTGCTGAGGAACGCGCTAAAGCTTGGGGCAGCCGCCGCCAAGGCGCGGTGGGGAAAGACCACGGTATGAAACCCCTCGTCCAGAATAGAAAAAAGAACCCTATCTGGTAACTGGGCCCAGCTGGCGCCTTCCCCAACTGGTCAGGGGGCCAACTGGGACTGTGCGGGGTGACGACTGCCGGGGCGGTTTCTTTGCTTTGTTTTTATTTGTCTCTTTTGTTTTTTCCTTTAGTTGATGTACGTACCCCTGGGTGACCCGGAGTGGCTTGCATGACTGGGTAGGTGTATAAATGTTTTATTTTTTATACATTCTATGAATAAAGTATATTTTTTCAAATAAAAAAAAAGGTGACGAAACATCTGGGAACAAACCTTCCCATTCAGTTTTGATTGTTGCAGTGAGTTTATGCTGTTTTTGACAGACAAGCATATTTGGGTTTCACAATCCTAAATCACACCTTTCCTCTCCTGAAAGTACCTTATCTCTTCCAAAAGGTTCCCAGGGCTAGATCCGAAAGTGTATCAAACCTCTCCAAAAGGATACTGGATCTATCCTAAAGAAATGCATTGAGCACGGATTTGCTCTTGGCTGGTCTAATCTCCACAATCCAGACTCCAACTGCCATGGATTTCAAAGTTCAATTTCAATGAACCAGTACCCTCTGAGAACCGCCCAGATATAAACGACAGACTGCCCCTTGAAAATGGGTAAAGCCAGGTCCAGAGGCAGGACTTGGGATTCAGGACTTCTGGCATTTTCACCAAGATCAGACAGGCTCTCCCAAGTGGTGGAAATCTGAGCCTAACATATTATGACATGTCATTTAGCTTCTTTGACATTGTATCACCAGGGAGCTTGGAGCAGTTTGTCTCATCAACACTGACAGTCAGGGGCACAGAATCCTCACTGGGTTCCAGTGACTCCCTCTCTGCAGATGTGAGTTCTAGTGTATGCAGAAGTTCATCTCCTGGGCTCTGCCTCTCCCCCATGTCCTCTCCCCCACTACAAAGGAGAGATAGAACAGACCTTGGCATTAACTCTGTTGGGCAGACCCCATTTGGTGGGGTTGTCTATGCACCGTTGTGCAAGAATGAGGCTGATTGGAAGCAGTGGGGAAATAGATTGGGATGACAGAAGTGCACAGACTGAAAAAGTTGACTGCACCTACAAAGTGTGAGGAGTGTTGTGATGCGATAAGGAGTTTGTGGCTATTTATCTCTGTTCCACTGTTGTGACGGCAGGCTGTAACTATTAGGGTACTGCAAGGATCAGTAGTGGACCCCAGTTTCTCACAATGTACATCAGGGATATGGAGACAGGGATCTAATGTAATACCTCCAAATTTACAGATGATATAATACTAAGTGGGAATGTGTGTTGTGAGAAAGATGTAAAGTGACTTCAGGAGAAATTGGACATGCTCGGTGAATGGACAGGAACGTGGTAGATGGAATATAATGTGGAAAAAATGTAACATTGTTCACTTCAGTAGGAGGAACAGATGTGCAGAGTATTTCTTAAATGGGAAGAGTTGGAAGGTGTAGATGTGCACGAAACCAATATGTCATTGTCAATAAATCACCAAAGGCTTACATGTAAGTGCAGCAAACTATTAAGAGAGCTAATGTAAACTTAGCCAGATGAGATTTAAGTGCATTAATAGTGAAGCCTTACTCCAATTGCATCCGAGCTTGTTTAGACCTAGAGTTTTATGTGCAGTTTTGCCCTCATTATTTCAGGAAAGATGTTATAGCTGTAGAAGGTGTAGATAGATTCTAGCAGATAGAACATAGATTCACCAGATGTGTTCCCAGGAAGGTGGGACTGGCCTGTGAAGAGAGACTGGGCATCCATTCTTCCCAGTTAAAGTGAACAAGAGGTGACCTCACCGAAACTTGCAAAATACTTGAAGTCTTAGACACAGTGAGTAAGATGTTTCCCCAAGCTGAGGAGTCCGGACCAGGAGTCACAATTTAAAAATAATGAGGATACCACTTATGTCTAAGGTGAGGGGTTTCTTTTATTACTGAAAGGGTTGTTCTCTCCCACAGTGGATTATGGAAGTTCAGTCTTTGAGTTTATTTCAGATAGAGATTGAAAGATATCTGATTACAAGTGGTGCTCAGGGTTAAAGGGATGGGGTGCGTTAATTCCCTCACTGGCATGAATGGCCTGCTCATATTCCTGTGTTCCTTGGGTCACGGGTCAGGAATCAGGATCATTGCTGAAAACCTTGTGATGAATGGATGGGGGAAATTGAAGGTGATGAGTTGGCCTCACTAATGAAGCTATTTCACTGTTGATACAATATTTACATCTGTTGTCAGCAAATCACCACCCATTAGGTGGTGAAATTATTCCATTTTTTTTCAACTGAGAAGAAACACAGATCACTGTATCATCAAGGGGTATTAAACCTCCACAAGGATTCCTGTGTATAATTACAGAACAGAAAAGCAAGTATTTTTCCTTAGATAATCAATGTTTTGGTTATTTCCATGCAAATGGGAAGGTTACAGAGAGAGTATGTTCATTTTTTTAAAGATATAATACCAAACACCATCTGTAGAAGATACAAAATAATGAAATATTGTAAATAGGAGAAAATTGGCAGCCTTGTTTTGGCAGCAATCCATGTATTTTCTTCTTAAAATTATGGTCCACATGTGTGTGAGAGGAGAAGCAGTCTGGAAGGACAAGACCAGCTTTCAAAACTCATCATCCATCCTGACATATTAGCAGGACACACTGTGAAAGCCGCAATCAGGTTTTAAAGTGAGAATAGTGGGGTCCTATCTGAACAAAAAATTGTCACCAAATGTTTATGTGAATTTCCTGCAAATTGCTTATTTTGGGACGATAAAGTACTGCTCAATGGAGCGGTGCAAAAGGAGCCAATGGAATGTGAAGTGTTGCAAAACAGGTTAAATTAAAACATACAAATACTTGCTTCAAATAAGCCTGCATCCATCATACTCTCCATTATTGGGAGTTTATCCTCTGCCAGCAGTACAGTGCTCAGTCTTGTCCATGATTTGGCTGTTTGACCAGTTTATGCCCTAAAAATGCTTTGCCCAAGCGATGATGTGGACGAAGAGACGTAGAATTCGATTTGTGGGCTGAGTGAATTTTATGGGCAAAATATTAAAACATGATGTGATCATTTCGCATATTCCCATAGCTCTCCGTCTAGCCCTATCCGTCTGAGTAGGGATATCGGTGGAATTGAGCTAGGCAGTTGGAATCTCCTCCGTCTCTGATGTGGGGCTGGCTCTCTTCCATGAAGCTCAGGTCAGGGTGGATCTACTCCTGGGTCTCATTGGATTGCCGCACAGTCTTCCACCACAAGCCTTGCTTCGAGTCTTCGCTGAGGGGGTGGTTTTCAGGTGTGTGTTCTTATACCTCCCTCACCCAAAGACTCCCTGAATGTTTTGTGGCATTTGGCCAATGGGGTCATGAGCACAGTTCAAAGTATGCAATAAGGTTGTTCCAACACCCTTCACTGCTGCTATGCTGGAGAAGTGTAAAGTCCAGGTCCTCAGACACGGACTGGAAGTCCAGGTGCCAGAAAGTCTAACCAATATACAACTTTTGACCTAATCTTAAGTGGCATAATTTTAAGGTCATTGGAAGAAGGTATAGAGGAGGTGTCAGAGGCAGATTCTTCACGCAGAGAGCGGTGGGCGTGTGAAATGCACTGCTGGCAGTGGTAGTGGAATCAGATATTTTCGAGACTTTTAAGCGAATCTTGGATAGGCACATGGAGGATAGTAAAGTGTAGGTTATGGTGGGTAGATTGATCTTAGTAGGATAATAGGTCTGTACTGTGCTGTACTGTTCTATGTTCTAATTGTAACTGGTTCGCCTGAAATTTTGTGACCTCTTAGACCTTGGTTTCCACTGTTTCACAAATAGCCACACTCTGCTTTTAATTTAGTTTGGTCAATTTTCTGTCAGGCCCGATTTCTCTGGCTGTGGGTCAAGTTAGAATATCCATTTTTGGCACGTGGTCACTTGCCCTCCTGCTGATCCCTTGAAGCATCTAACGAAAATGGAATCACTGGCTCAGACCATGCTCTTGTGCAGGCATGTTTCTAGTCTCAAACGAATTGCCAAATCCCTGAAGCAGCTGGGTTCCCCATTGTACATAGACTAAAAGAGCCCTTATTGTCACGTGCACTCGAATGAATGCAGTGAAAAGCTTGTGATGTCAACTCTCAGGTGATATCTTAGGTACAGGATACCTATGTACACAGATTCTTTAAGTGTTTTCACTGACTTGAAAAAGTAAAAAAGAAAATAGCATGCAGATACAGAGTTTAAAAGTTCAGAAAGAGAATTAAAAAGTGTCTATAAAGTACTCAAGTTATAGTCCTCATGGTCCTTTTCCAACATAAGTCTACGCCCAGCGGCCTTCAGAACACTAGGCCACACTGCCTCCGCAAGTTGACCCCCATCGAGGACTTGCTCTGCTGCTATTCTGGGACTCGGCCGACATCGGTCCGGGATCAGCCTTCAATTCAGCCTCTGTCCATTGCCAGTCCAGCTGTCACTCACTCTACTCCCCACTCTGGGACTCGGCCTGTACTCACTCTGTTCCCCTACTCTGGGACTCGGCCTGTACTCACTCTGTTCCCCCACTCTGGAACTCAGCCCGTGCTCACTCCGTTCCCCCACTCTGGGACTCGGCCTGCACTCACTCCGTTCCCCCACTCTGGGACACAGCCTGTACTCACTCTGTTCCCCAACTTTGGGACATGGCTCGTACTCACTCTGTTCCCCGACTCTGGGACTCGGCCCGTGCTTAACCTGTTCCCCCACTCTGGGACTCGGCCTGTACTCACTCTGTTCCCCTACTCTGGGACTCGGCCTGTACTCACTCTGTTCCCCCACTCTGGAACTCAGCCCGTGCTCACTCCGTTCCCCTACTCTGGGACTCGGCCTGTACTCACTCCGTTCCCCCACTCTGGGACACAGCCTCTACTCACTCTGATCCCCGACTCTGGGACACGGCTCGTACTCACTCTGTTCCCCCACTCTGGGACTCGGCCCGTGCTTAATCTGTTCCCCCACTCTGGGACTCGGCCTGTACTCACTCTGTTCCCCCACTCTCAGACTCAGCCCGTGCTCACTTTGTTCCCCCACTCTGGGACTCGGCCTGTACTCACTCTGTACCCCGACTCTGGGACATGGCCCATGCTCACTCTGTTCCCCCACTCTGGGACTCGGCCTGTGCTCACTCTGGGACTCAGCCCGTGCTCACTCTGTTCCCCGACTCTGGGACTCGGCCCGTGCTTAATCTGTTCCCCCACTCTGGGACTCGGCCCGTGCTTAATCTGTTCCCCCACTCTGGGACTCGGCCTGTACTCACTCTGTTCCCCCACTCTGGGACACGGCCTGTGTTCAGTCTGTTCCCCGACTCTGGAACTCGGCCTGTGTTCACTGTGTTCCCCGACTCTGGGGCACGGCCTGTACTCACTCTGTTCCCCCACTCTGGGACTCGGCCTGTGTTCACTGTGTTCCCCGACTCTGGGGCACGGCCTGTACTCACTCTGTTCCCCGACTCTGGAACTCGGCCTGTGTTCACTGTGTTCCCCGACTCTGGGGCACGGCCTGTACTCACTCTGTTCCCCCACTCTGGGACTCGGCCAGTGTTCACTCTTTTCCCCCACTCTGGGAAACGGCCTGTACTCACGCTGTTCCCCAACTCTGGGACATGGCCTATACTCACTCTGTTCCCCCACTCTGGGACTCAGCCTGTACTCACTCTGTTCCCCCACTCTGGGACTCAGCCTGTACTCACTCTGTTCCCCGACTCTGGGACACGGCCTGTACTCACTCTGTTCCCCGACTCTGGGACTCAGCCTGTACTCACTCTGTTCCCCGACTCTGGGACACGGCCTGTACTCACTCTGTTCCCCGACTCTGGGACTCAGCCTGTACTCACTCTGTTCCCCGACTCTGGGGCTCGGCCTGTGCTCACTCCGTTCCCCCACTCTGGGAGACGGGCTGTACTCACTCTGTTCCCCGACTCTGGAACTCGGCCTGCATTAATTCTGTTCCCCCACTCTGGGACTCGGCCTGTACTCACTCTGTTCCCCCAATCTGGGACACGGCCTGTACTCACACTGTTCCCCGACTCTGGGACTCAGCCTGTACTCACTTTGTTCCGCCACTCTGGGACACGGCCTGTACTCACTCTGTTCCCCGACTCTGGGACATGGCCTATACTCACTCTGTTCCCCCACTCTGGGACTCAGCCTGTACTCACTTTGTTCCGCCACTCTGGGACTCAGCCTGTACTCACACTGTTCCCCCACTCTGGGACTCAGCCTGTACTCACTTTGTTCCGCCACTCTGGAACTCGGCCCGTGTTCACTCTGTTCCCCCACTCTGGGACACGGCCTGTACTCACTCTGTTCCCCGACTCTGGGACATGGCCTATACTCACTCTGTTCCCCCACTCTGGGACTCAGCCTGTACTCACTCTGTTCCCTGACTCTGGGACATGGCCTATACTCACTCTGTTCCCCCACTCTGGGACTCAGCCTGTACTCACTCTGTTCCCCGACTCTGGGACTCGGCCTGTGCTCACTCCGTTCCCCTACTCTGGGAGACGGACTGTACTCACTCTGTTCCCCGATTCTGGAACTCGGCCTGCACTAATTCTGTTCCCCCACTCTGGGACACGGCCTGTACTCACGCTGTTCCCCGACTCTGGGACTCAGCCTGTACTCACTTTGTTCCGCCACTCTGGAACTCGGCCCGTGTTCACTCTGTTCCCCGACTCTGGGACTCGGCCCCTGCTCACTCTGTTTCCCCACTCTGGGACTCGGCCCGCACTCACTCTGTTCCCCCACTCTCGGACTCGGCCCGTGCTCACTTTGTTCCCCCACTCTGGGACTCGGCCCGTGCTCACTCTGTTCCCCCACTCTGGGACTCGGCCCGTACTCACTCTGTTCCCCCACTCTGGGACTCGGCCCCTGCTCACTTTGTTCCCCCACTCTGGGACTCGGCCCGTACTCACTCTGTTCCCCCACTCTGGGACTCGGCCCGTACTCACTCTGTTCCCCCACTCTGGGACTCGGCCCCTGCTCACTCTGTTTCCTCACTCTGGGACTCGGCCCGTACTCACTCTGTTCCCCCACTCTCAGACTCGGCCCGTGCTCACTTTGTTCCCCCACTCTGGGACTCGGCCTGTACTCACTCTGTACCCCGACTCTGGGACATGGCCCATGCTCACTCTGTTCCCCCACTCTGGGACTCGGCCTGTGCTCACTCTGGGACTCAGCCCGTGCTCACTCTGTTCCCCGACTCTGGGACTCGGCCCGTGCTTAATCTGTTCCCCCACTCTGGGACTCGGCCCGTGCTTAATCTTTTCCCCCACTCTGGGACTCGGCCTGTACTCACTCTGTTCCCCCACTCTGGGACACGGCCTGTGTTCAGTCTGTTCCCCGACTCTGGAACTCGGCCTGTGTTCACTGTGTTCCCCGACTCTGGGGCACGGCCTGTACTCACTCTGTTCCCCCACTCTGGGACTCGTCCTGTGTTCACTGTGTTCCCCGACTCTGGGGCACGGCCTGTACTCACTCTGTTCCCGACTCTGGAACTCGGCCTGTGTTCACTGTGTTCCCCGACTCTGGGGCACGGCCTGTACTCACTCTGTTCCCCCACTCTGGGACTCGGCCAGTGTTCACTCTTTTCCCCCACTCTGGGAAACGGCCTGTACTCACGCTGTTCCCCAACTCTGGGACATGGCCTATACTCACTCTGTTCCCCCACTCTGGGACTCAGCCTGTACTCACTCTGTTCCCCGACTCTGGGACTCGGCCTGTGCTCACTCCGTTCCCCTACTCTGGGAGATGGACTGTACTCACTCTGTTCCCCGACTCTGGAACTCGGCCTGCACTAATTCTGTTCCCCCACTCTGGAACACGGCCTGTACTCACGCTGTTCCCCGACTCTGGGACTCAGCCTGTACTCACTTTGTTCCGCCACTCTGGAACTCGGCCCGTGTTCACTCTGTTCCCCGACTCTGGGACTCGGCCCGTACTCACTCTGTACCCCCACTCTGGGACTCGGCCCCTGCTCACTCTGTTTCCCCACTCTGGGACTCGGCCCGCACTCACTCTGTTCCCCCACTCTCGGACTCGGCCCGTGCTCACTTTGTTCCCCCACTCTGGGACTCGGCCCGTACTCACTCTGTTCCCCCACTCTGGGACTCGGCCCGTACTCACTCTGTTCCCCTACTCTGCGACTCGGCCCCTGCTCCCTTTGTTCCCCCACTCTGGGACTCGGCCCGTACTCACTCTGTTCCCCCACTCTGGGACTCGGCCCGTACTCACTCTGTTCCCCCACTCTGGGACTCGGCCCTTGCTCACTCTGTTTCCTCACTCTGGGACTCGGCCCGTACTCACTCTGTTCCCCCACTCTCAGACTCGGCCCGTGCTCACTTTGTTCCCCCACTCTGGGACTCGGCCTGTACTCACTCTGTACCCCGACTCTGGGACACGGCCCATGCTCACTCTGTTCCCCCACTCTGGGACTCGGCCTGTGCTCACTCTGGGACTCAGCCCGTGCTCACTCTGTTCCCCCACTCTCAGACTCGGCCCGTGCTCACTTTGTTCCCCCACTCTGGGACTCGGCCTGTACTCACTCTGTACCCCGACTCTGGGACACGGCCCATGCTCACTCTGTTCCCCCACTCTGGGACTCGGCCTGTGCTCACTCTGGGACTCAGCCCGTGCTCACTCTGTTCCCCGACTCTGGGACTCGGCCCGTGCTCACTCTGTTCCCCCACTCTGGGACTCAACCTGTACTCACTCTGTTCCCCCACTCTGGGACACGGCCTATACTCACTCTGTTCCCCCACTCTGGGACATGGCCTATACTCACTCTGTTCCCCCACTCTGGGACTCAGCCTGTACTCACTCTTTTCCCCCACTCTGGACTCGGCCTGTACTCACTCTCTTCCCCCACTCTGTGACACGGCCTGTGCTCACTCTATTCCCCCACTCTGGTACTTGGCCTGTGTTCACTCTGGGACTCAGCCCGTGCTCACTCTGTTCCCCCACTCTCAGACTCGGCCCGTGCTCACTTTGTTCCCCCACTCTGGGACTCGGCCTGTACTCACTCTGTACCCCGACTCTGGGACACGGCCCATGCTCACTCTGTTCCCCCACTCTGGGACTCGGCCTGTGCTCACTCTGGGACTCAGCCCGTGCTCACTCTGTTCCCCGACTCTGGGACTCGGCCCGTGCTCACTCTGTTCCCCCACTCTGGGACTCAACCTGTACTCACTCTGTTCCCCCACTCTGGGACACGGCCTATACTCACTCTGTTCCCCCACTCTGGGACATGGCCTATACTCACTCTGTTCCCCCACTCTGGGACTCAGCCTGTACTCACTCTGTTCCCCCACTCTGGACTCGGCCTGTACTCACTCTCTTCCCCCACTCTGTGACACGGCCTGTGCTCACTCTATTCCCCCACTCTGGTACTTGGCCTGTGTTCACTCTGGGACTCGGACTGTGCTCACTCTGTTCCCCCACTCTGGGACTCGGCCCGTGCTCACTCCGCTGCCACTCCAGGCTTCAGCCCTGACTCACTCTCCAACCCACTCCAGGATTCAGTCTGTGCGCATCTCTTACTGATGCTCTGTGACTCTGCCTGTATGCTCTGTCTCTGCCCAGGGTTCAGACACGACCCATCTCCCTTCCTCTCACCTCTATTCTCCGGTAGAGTACTGTAGTTTAAGAAGTTACGGGGAAGAAAATTTCCTGCAGTGGGGGAGAAAAGAAAGAGAATGTAAAGCAACTGGTGAGCAGAGGAGCTCCAACTGGAGCATTTTACTCTGCAACCATAACATAGACAGCAATATCCTATACAGTGACTATCTTTCTAACTACCTCAATAAGCTTAACAGTGCTACATGCAAATAACTTGATACATCAATTGAGAATTAGCCTACTGGAACTTTTTACATACACTGACTTGCCCTCAAGCCTCTTTGGCAACTAACAGCACTCGACAGAGTAAAATATAAGCCATACAGCAGTTTACATAACCCTTCACAGCACAGTTCAGATTCATTAATTTCTTGGTTACTGTAAGAACATTGAGTCCATAGTTAGTTCTGAGGAAGGGTCACTGAATCCGACGTGTTAACTCTGATTTCTGTCCACAGATACTGCCAGACCTGTTGAATTTTTCCAGTAAATTCTGTCATTTCAGGATGAGTTTCTTCTTGCGGCAGACGAATTTAACAATGAGGATTTTAGGGTAGATCAAAGTAAACAGGATGAACAATACGGCCAGGTCTGATAGAATCTGCACATTTGGGCCCCTATGCCAGAAGTCATCCCACAAATTAATCACTTTGCTTTATCTGATACCCTTTTGAACTTGCCCTGTCTGCTGAATAACAGCAGTAAAACAGAATAACACCAGTAAAAAGCTTACAAACATTTGCCAGTTGTGTCCAGACCTGTTGTAATTTTTCTGGTAGGAGTTCAATGCCTGTGCTATACTTGTCCCAATAATGTCCTAAAGTTTGTCTGAGTTTGTCACTGACATTGACGAAGACCTCTCTCTGACTGTGGATGTCTGTGAGCTCCATTAGATCTACCCTGGCTGCTGTGTGTGATCTCAGACAAAAAGGTGATGTTTTGGATAATTACATGTGAAGGTCCCACACTGGGAGTGTTTTAAGGGAGTTGTGTTGCAGTATTCTCCCTTCCCCCCAAGTGGTACACAATGACTTTTGCTACCTGCTGACATTTGTCTAAAATGGCACCTATGATCCTTCACTCTTTCTCAACAGCATTCTGAAGGGTGCAGTCATATTCTAACCTTACTCCCTCTTGGATAAGGCTGATATTTTCCACCTCAATAACTTGCAGTCCATTTTGATTTGGCATTATGATTGCGATCTCCAGGACCATCTCCATGGCCTTTCCCTGGGTCACCTGGTTAAACCAGACCTTGGTTAGGTACTGTAATTGACAATGTGAAATTTCAGAGTGTCTCTTCCCCCAGAAAAAAGTGCTGTATCTGCTCATCACTAATCTACAATGGGATCCGTTCTTGTTTAGCCTGCCTGAGGTTCTCCTTCCACTGTTTGATCATCCACTGGCCATAAATGCTGCATAGGGTCCTAACCTGCTGCCCACTGTCAGCATCTATCATTTCCCTGATGATCTCGCTCATGGCCCTGGCCTGCCCTTCTAGCACCATTACCTGATTTGTCTCATTTTCTCTTTTCCCCACCTTGGCATCTTGCCCACTGTACAGAATAATTTAATCCAAGATCTGTTTAATTCTTTGGGTTAGAAGTTGGAGCTCACTATCCCAATTAGTCAAATCGAGGAGATAGTCCTGCATCATTCAACAATATTTTTACCATAGCCCGCAGGC
Source organism: Stegostoma tigrinum (assembly GCF_030684315.1). NCBI lineage: Eukaryota > Metazoa > Chordata > Chondrichthyes > Orectolobiformes > Stegostomatidae > Stegostoma > Stegostoma tigrinum. The sequence goes on from NC_081383.1 coordinate 32,016,283, forward strand.
CTCTGACAGGGCTCCCCTGCGTCAATCCCTCTTTTCTGAATGCAAATATAATTGCTGATTTTGGGAAGGGCACCTCTCCAGCTGGTATCACCAGTACGAGTTTGTGGTGTTTGCTGCTGTACAGGATTTTGCGTGCGTTTTGAAACCACCCCATTTTGTGGCCCAGGGTAGTCCTCAGACTGATGTCAAGGGGTGCACTTCTGGCTGGTTTTAGCTCACTTCTAGTGTTGTACAGAACATATATCCTCCATGATCGTCTGGGGTATCAGTGCACAATTTCTTGTCCCTTTTTTCTGGGATGCCAGCCAAACATCCCATATCTGGTAATCTTTTTGTGGAAAATCCCCCCCCGCCCCATTCACAAATGGTATCTGTGCTCAGGTAGCAATAATCTGAGCTCCCATCTTTCTTCCTGTACACAACCCCACTGATTGTTACACCCAAATAGCACAGATTTTTTGGGATGGACCCACAAAACACCATCTTCATATTCACTTGCCTCCAATGGGGCAAACCACATGGAGATGGGATATGTAGACTCTTGTCCAATTAGCTCTTCCAATAATTGCATCCTGCCAACCCAACCAATGATGTAGACCAACAGGGTGTATGTTGCCATCCTGGAGAGGGCATCAAGATGGCATCGGTTATTGTCCTGATATCTGACTAAGTTTAGATACCACCCCACCCATCTCTACCTGGGGAGAATTTTTCCAACTCAGTCTAGCCTTAGCCTGTGCTCGGCCAAACTCCTCCCAAAATTTTCCCAATTTCCCTTTAGTCAGTCAATGGTGTGTGAGTGTGTGTGTGTGTGTTTTGTGCATTGTGTGTATGTGTGTGGTGTGTTGTGTGTGTGTATGTGCGTGTGTCCTCACTTCAGGCCTGACATTTCTTATACTAAAATGGGTATTCACAATATTGGCAGATCCATGTGTATTACTGGCCCTAAAAGGTGAGGGGAAATTTACATTGGGAGTCAGTGGAGGGCGATGCTGGCCACTATCTCCCACTGCAGAGTGAGCAGACGGCTCCGATAATGCCTTCCTTTGTTTTGATCACCCCCATCCCCACCCACCTTCATCCCTCCACATGAGACCGGGGTTTGGGCTTTTCCTGGGTATATTTTTCTCTTGAGATAGTAGGAAGAAGGGTCTCGACCGGAAATGTCAACTTTCCTGCTCCTCTGATGCTACTTGGCCTTCTGTGTTCATCCAGCTTCACACTGCGTTGTCTTATATTTTTGTCTTGCCTGATTTGGGGTGTTCTAATGCATCAATGTCTTTCTCCCAAGCCCATTATCCCCCATTGTTCTGTTACGGCATTGTCAGTAGGATCAAAATTAGCACAGGATTTCCTCATTGTTTCTGTTGTATGCGAGACAATGGTTCTGGTTGAATTTGCCTTGTTTTGCACTCTTAGCACAGTCTGAGCTAAGTTACCAAAGATTACTATGAACTCTGGTCACAGGCACCTGCCAAATACAGTTGGCTTCTTTCCCTTTCTCTGCCGACACTTGTTTAGTCCGTCCACAGGGTCCCTGCTGGTGTATCCTGCAGTGGCTGGAATTGTTGTTTTCATAGCCTGCAGCTTCCCTGCTCCCACATTCTGAGGGTTGGGTAAGGCAGAATGGATTGTGGGCTTTGGTCTCATTAACATTAATTTTACGCCCTCGACATGGCTGAGCCCGTGGAGAGCCCTTTGTTGGCGTTCGCTCCCGAATTTATTCAGTGTCCCTGCATCCTCCACACTCTGGGAGGAGTGTAATTCCTCCTCGTCTCTTTTAAATCTGCCATCTATTAGCCCAAAACATTGACCTCTCATTCTAGATTGCCCCATACGGGGAAATATCCACTCAAAGTCCATTTTGTCAAATCCCTTTAGCATCTTATGTATCTCAATTAAATTGCCTAGCATTCTTCCAAACTATAGCGGTTATAGGACTAAACTGCCCAATCACAGGCCATAAAAGAAGCCTTTCATCTCTGGAATTAATCTAGTTAACCATCTCAGAATTGTCTATATATCCAAATACAATAAATGAACCTCTAGCAGTTGCAATCTAAGGTGTAAAAACAGAAGTTGCTGGAAAAACTCAGCAGGTCTGGCAGCATCTATGAAGAAAAAAAATCAGAGTTAATGTTTCAGGTCCCTTGACCCTTCCTCAGAAGTTCTGTGGGAGGATCATCGGACCTGAAATGTTAACTTTGATATTGTTCTTCACAGATGCTGCCAGACCTGCTGAGCTTTTCCAGCAACTTCTGTTTTAGTTCCTAATTTACAGCGTATGCAGTTCCTTCAGTTTGTAATCTAAGGTATGATGATTCCAAACCTCTGGAAAGCACAACCATGACAATTTCTGCAGCTCAGTCGGTTGTACATCATTGCTGCTACTGAAGCCGGTGGTTCAGTAAGTTCACTAGACTCCTTTAGGGAAGGAAATACCATCATTACCTGGTCTGGCCTGCATGTCACTCCAAACCTACAGCAACATGGTTGACTCTTAACTGCCCTCGAGGCAATTAGGAATGGGCAATAAGTGTTGGCCTAGATTAATGCTCATATTCTTTGAATTAATTTTTAAAAATAATCTGAGCTATTGGTTATGGAATCATTTAGATCAGTCTATCAATTGCTGCATAGTTTGGCATGCAAGTATTCCTGTTTTGAGATAGTCCTGATGTGACCTCCTGCATTCTCCATTGAACTAAGGTTGATCCCTTGTTTTTGGTGGTAACGGTAGAGTGCTCTTGTTGGCTTTGCTGACTTTGAAGCACATTTCCTTAAAGAAAACAGTGTCGTCAAGCTTAAACAGATCCAACCTTTAACCTGGGACTTGCTAGTGAACTGACCCATGTGGCTCAATGCTTTACAATTCTTTTCAGAACAGAACAAGTTACAATACCAAGGACAAAGTCAGAAATCACACAAAATACAGTTTGAAAAAAATATTTTGAACAAAATACAAAATGTAGATACATTTTATTTTGTTTGAATAACACACAATTTTCAGTCAGTATGGTGTTTTATAAATTCCTACTTTAGAAATAAAACCAATCTGACTCCAAACTAAAACACAAACAGATTCTAAACAAGGTTTCACACCTAACATGCATTGTCTGACATAAAACATCACCCCTTCTTTACACTGATCAAACATTTCGTTCTCTCAGGACTATGACTTGAAAAGCTTTCGGCGATTTACATATACATATGAAATAATTAAAGCCTTCTAATGGATTAAAGATTTTAGGTTTGTTTAGTACGTCCTCATCGGTGATGTGAACCTTCGATCTTTTACTTATAAATTCTGCGTCTGATACCACCTCTGTCACTAACACCTGAAGAAGGACTGACGCTCCGAAAGCTTGTGATTTCAAATAAACCTGTTGAACTATAACCTGGTGTCGTGTGATTTCTGACTTTGTCCATTCCAGCCCAACACCGGCACCTTCACATTATCATCAATACCAAGGACCTTCAGGAAACCTGTAACTGAGATTGGCCACCAGAGGGCACTATTTGCTTTATATTTACAGCACTGGGATTCTGGAAAGATTTGCTAAATTAGTGTAGAATAGATGTTTATGCCAGAGGAGCTTCAGTCTCTTGTACATATAGATATGTGTAAAAGTCACAATTTATATACATAAAACAACATATACAAATAAGGTTAAAAGCAATCTGTAGTGAATTAAAGAAATAGACTTAGGGCAGAGGGTTGCCACTGACAGCCAACCTCCCTGCCCTTGTTTGCAACACTCCTGTGGCTGTCCCCGTGATGCTCGACCTCAGAAGCCTCCTCGCTACAAATCACTTACCTTTGCTCTGGCTTAGCACGACCCAGGAACATGCCTGTCTGGCAGTAATCACAGTGTCCTTCCAGGATGTGCCAAGTTCAAGGGGTGCAAGTCTCCAATGGGTCAGCGACTCTCGCCGAGTGGGACTTTCAGCCTCAGAATCTTAACAGCAGCCAGCATCAACCTTGTCAATGTTTGAGTGGCATTAGATTCAGTGGATTACTCTTGGTAGAAGCAGCACAAGCCTCTCACCAGCTCTCCATTTGGCTAATGAGACTCACAGTGCCTCAACAAGATTCTGCCCTTAGAAACATTCAGCATGGAAAAGGCCATTCAGCCCTCATACAATGTTCATACACAGTCACAAGTTTCCACCTTTCATCTGCGACTTCCTCATCATTGGTCCAATGCCAGACACGTGTGGCAGAAGAGGACAAGGGAGAATGAATCCTGAAAACAAATTTATTACAGCTAGGATACAGCTAACAGGACCTGATAGATGCCATTAAACCAGGAATACCATCAATGAGTGGACAACCAGATTCAAGACCGATGTGCTAATGAGTGCGTATTTGAACTTGACTGCAATTTTTCAGGGAATGTAGCACGTCAGTCATTCACCAGTTCCATTTACCCGATCCTGCCACCTTCACTGATATAATTTCTAGGCATATTAGCGTGTTTTGGGCTCGGAGGAGGAACAGTTTTGTGTTCATAATCTCATTGCTGTTTGTGGGGGCTTACTGTGCTCAAATTAGCTGCTAAATCTCCTACATTTCAACAACGACAACACCCCAAAAGGTACTTCATCATCTGATATGTTCTGAGCTTGTGAAAGGATATCTTTCTGCTCAAGTCTTTCTCTTTATTGTAGTCAGGGGTCCCTATCATGCTCTATAATAGGAGCCTGGCTGCCATTCATTTCAGTAATTTACAGAGACTGATCTCAGTGAACCACTGTTAGTAAGGTTAGGTTACATGGGCTCCAGGCAGAGCTAGCCAATTGGTTACAAAATTGGCTTGACAGTAGGAGACAGAGGGTGGTGGTAGGGAGTTGTTTTTCAGACTGGGGCGTGTAACCAGGTGTATTCTGCAGGAATTGTCGCCAGACCCCACTGTCATTTGTCATTCATATAAACAACTTAGATGAGAATATGAGAAGCATGATTAGTAAGTTTGCGGATGACACCAAAATTAAACAAGATTATCTAGGAATACAACGGGATATTAGTCAGCTGGGCCAATGGGCCAAGGAGTAGCAGATGGAGTTTAGTTTAGATAAATGCGAAGTGTTGCATTTTGGTAAGACAAACAAAGGCAGGACTTAGAAAATTAGTGGTAGGGCCCTGGGGAGTGTTCAGGGTGGCGAAGTTGGTGTTTGGCATGCTTGTCTTCATTGGTCAGAGCATTGAATTTTAGCTTTTGGGATGTCATGTTGCAGCTGTACAGGATGTTAGTGAGGCCACTTTTGGAGTATTAAACACTGTTCTGGTCACTCTGCTATAGCTAAGATGTTATTAAACTGTAAACTTGCAGAAAATATTTACAAGGATGTTATCAGGACTGAAAGATTTGAGTTATAAGGAGAGGCCGGATAGGCTGGGACTTTCTTTCCCGGAGCATAGGGGTTTGAGGGATGACCTTATAGAGGGTAGTTAATATGTGGAATGAACTGCTGGAAGAAGTGGTAAATGTAGGTACATGAATAGGAAATGTTTAGAGGGATATGGACCAAACACAAGCAAATGGGACTAGTTTCGTTTGGGAATCCTGGTAGACATGGGCAAGTCGGATCAAAGAGTCTGCTTCTGAGCTGCACGACTCTATGACTCTATTCCTAATTTCCAAACTGGTTGCAAATATCCTACGGACAATAATCCCAGTGGTGCTGCTGGGACTAAAGAGCTGATGACCATCCAATTGGCAGGCAGCTTTAGGAAGTCTTGTCTAGCTGTGGAGGTGGGACAGCAGCTATGAACCATAAGCAGTGAACTGCCTGATGACTGTGAAGGGGCAGTAGAAACTGCCGATGCTGGAGAATCAGAGATAACAAGGTGTGAAGCTGGATGAACACAGCAGGCCAAGCAGCATCAGAGGAGCAGGAAGGCTGACGTTTCGGGCCTGGAGCCTTCTGAAGCTCTACATCTTGTTAGCTCTGATGACTGTGAAATCCAGTTATGACTTTCAGTACTGGCAGAGGCAATCTTCACCCTGACTTTCCAGCTGGTCAGCAGGAGCAACACTCTCCTGTTAGACTCCAGCTCAAGGCTCTAAAATGAATTGGCTATGGACTATAACTCCTTGTGGAAATCAATGTTTTCATGAAATGTAAGCAACTGCAGGAATTCCAGAAGACTTCTGTAAAATCTTCACACATCTATGATAATATCTTTTCTAAGAAGATGTTCACACCTTTGTAAAACTATAAATTGTACAGCCATCACCATTCCGTTAGGATTCATCAAGCTTCCGATGTAAGCGATGAAAAGAAAGCTGATTAGTATCCAAGCTACTCATTAACACACATCACAATGAAAATTGTTTCTTGCAATAGGGAATGTTGAGAAATTAAAGGGGCCACTATCTTTGCGAGGAGGCCTACGCCAGTGTAGTATTCATCAAATGTGAGTGGCCATGTGATGCAGCTTTACTCAATGATTTATTATTTTTCAGTTGTGTGTTGAAATGACATGTGTATACTATTAATTTACACAACCAGTCTACCCCTATTGATTTTATTGTGTGTATTATCAGTGGGATTGATCATTTGTGCTGTGCTAGCACTGAGTAACTTCACAGATATGAGTTGTCAGTTCAAATTCCAAAGTGTGAACCTACGAGTGATGTGATGGCTTAGAGTAAAGTCTGAGTATATGTCACTGGAAAATGCCATGTTTTATGCCGAGTTACCACAATGCATAAATGTTGGTGAGGGCACTAGAAACTCTCCATGAGTGGCAGCCAGGTGTCCTGCTGCAGGTCATTATAGGGACCCTGACTACAAGGATGAGAATATAATGCAAAAAAAGAGAATTGTGCAGAAATAGATCTTTTCACAACCTGAGAACATCACAGACAATGAAGTGCTTTTTGAAGTGTTGACACTGTTGAAATGTAAGAAACATGGCAGCCAATTTTTTTTCTCTTTATTCATTCATGGGATGAGGGCATCACTGACCAGACAGCATTTATTGCTCATCCCTGATTGCCCTGAGGGCAGTTAAGAGTCAACCACATTGCAGTGGGTCTGGAGTCACATGTAGGCCAGACCAGGTAAAGATGGCGGGTTCCTTCCCTAAAGGGCATTAATGAACCTGATGGGTTTTTCCAACAATGCACAATTGTGCTCATCATTAAATGCTTAGTTCCAAATATTCTTTTGAATTCAAATTCCACTATCTGCCACGGTGGGATTCAAACACAGGTCCCCAGAACATTAGGATAGGAACTGTTCTTGTCAAAGTCATAAACGACTGTGACAATGGAAAATGTCTCTTCTTGCCCTTCTTGAATGGCCTACAGCCACTGACGCAGTTGGCTACACAAGCCTACACATTTCATCCAATGCCTCTCAATGATGTCAGCAGTATGGGACTGTTCTCACTTGGTTCCATACTTCCAAGCATATCTAACTGTAGCAATGACTCTACTTCCTGCTCACACACTCTTACTTATGCTGCCCTTCAAAGAGATATCCCCAGCCCACTCCTATATCTCATTTAGAAGTTGTCTAAGAACACAATATCAGCATTTGCTGATGACACCAAGCTCTAACTCACCACCTCTTGAACTCCACTGTCTCTAAACTCTTTTTTTCGATGGTTTGACACTGTCCAGTACATTTCTTTCTATTAAATATTGGAAAAAGTGAAGTCACTGCTTTTTATGCACACAACAACTTCCAGTTCCTAGCCTCCAATTCCCTCAGCAACAAGCTTAGGCTGAACCAGACTGTTCAAAGCCAGGTGTCATATTCGGCCTTGAGATGAGAACATGAGCTATCTCCACACTATCACAAAGACAGCTTATTTTTATCTCCATGTCAATGCCTGGCTCTCCCACTGCCTCAAATCTTCTATTGGTGAAAAATTCATGATATGCCTAAATTACCTCTACATTTGGCAATTCCAATTGTCACAACTGTGTAATTATAATATTGCATGTTTTATGTATTGTAAAGAATTAAGAATCTTCCAAACTGGCTTCCAGAAGTCATATGAGTATCCTTGTGGATTTCACCTGGTGTTGGGACTACATCGTACTTATCTCACTGAGAAAATCACAGGAAACGTTTTGAAAATCAATTAGCATTTCCAAGGGTACGCAGGAACTCCTGGACAATGGTTCGCCCCTGTTGTGAATAATTTGCGACAAACTGGTAATGGAAGGTATCTAAATTAATGGGAGAGACTTTCAAACTTTAATTAACTTTGACTTAAATACATTGCTCATGGACTAGGCAGCCAAATAAACATGGAAGCAAGACTTGCCAATTTAAATTGCAGTCTGGTCTGCATAAGGTGGGTTGTGAATGGTCATTCTGTGCACAGTGTTCTCGAGAGACTGTGCAAAGGCAGCTGCAACCATCAACACCAGTTGGAGTAGCTGTGAACAGCATGTGAGAGCTGGGTTTGTTCTCCAGCACCAAGAGTTGCTGAGAACAAAGTCTCTCGACTTGACTGAAAAGGATTCCAGGCAGTTTTCCAATGTTATGCCAGCAGAACCAATAAAGTAAAAGGACTCTTTCTCACTCCCCCAGTGCTGCTCTTATCTACTGAGGTCACCTACAAAGGCAAGTTCTAACTATTTGATTCCAAAAGCCATTCCAGCTGCTGGATCTAACTTCAAATTCCCACCCTCCCACTTCAGGAAAATAATTTTTGAGCAAGACAGGCCTGCAACAATATGCGTGATTGATTTCATTTTCAACTTCATACTTAACATTTTTCTCTACTTTCTTTAAGTCATTGTGCCTGTATTGTAGTGAACAGCTTCATCACTAGCTTTATTTAAGGAACGTTCAGCAATAACAAACTAACCTTCATCTTGTTTAAAGCTTAAAGCGGTGCTGCAGATTACTTTTTAATTGAACCACTCAGAAATCAAAGAAAGCTTTTAATGAGTTTATACAAATTGACTAGACATGGACCACTTTGAGAACACATCTTGCTGTCATCATGATGTAATGATGAAGGTTGAATGTAAGGCATTCTTAGCCAACCTCCCGTTATATAACTACTGCAAACTTAATATAATTGAGGAAGACAACTCAGGCTGCAAAAGCTGTAGGCCATAGTATTCAAAGGAGTCTGCAATTAATTTCTTTCTCCAGATTAACAATCCATGAATTCAAAGCTCACCCTTTTTAGCATAAAAATTAAGTTTTTCTTTAAAACAATGTGAAAATAACAAGACAACAAAATGTGAGGCTGGATGAACACAGCAAGCCAAGCAGCATCTCAGGAGCACAAAAGCTGACGTTTCGGGCCTAGACCCTTCATCAGAGAGGGGGATGGGGAGAGGGAACTGGAATAAATAGGGAGAGAGGGGGAGGCGGACCGAAGATGGAGAGTAAAGAAGATAGGTGGAGAGAGTGTAGGTGGGGAGGTAGGGAGGGGATAGGTCAGTCCAGGGAAGACGGACAGGTCAAGGAGGTGGGATGAGGTTAGTAGGTAGATGGGTGTGCGGCTTGGGTTGGGAGGAACGGATGGGTGAGAGGAAGAACAGGTTAGGGAGGCGGAGACAGGCTGGGCTGGTTTTGGGATGCAGTGGGTGGAGGGGAAGAGCTGGGCTGGTTGTGTGGTGCAGTGGGGGGAGGGGACGAACTGGGCTGGTTTAGGGATGCAGTTGGGGAAGGGGAGATTTTGAAACTGGTGAAGTCCACATTGATACCATTAGGCTGCAGGGTTCCCAGGCGGAATATGAGTTGCTGTTCCTGCAACCTTCGGGTGGCATCATTGTGGCACTGCAGGAGGCCCATGATGGACATGTCATCTAAAGAATGGGAGGGAGAGTGGAAATGGTTTGCGACTGGGAGGTGCAGTTGTTTGTTGCGAATTGAGCGGAGGTGTTCTGCAAAGCGGTCTCCAAGCCTCCGCTTGGTTTCCCCAATGTAGAGGAAGCCACACCGGGTACAGTGGATGCAGTATACCACATTGGCAGATATGCAGGTGAAAATCTGCTTAATGTGGAATGTCATCTTGGGGCCTGGGATGGGGGTGAGGGGGGAGGTGTGGGGGCAAGTGTAGCATTTCCTGCGGTTGCAGGGGAAGGTACCGGGTGTGGTGGGGTTGGAGGGCAGTGTGGAGCGAACAAGGGAGTCACTGAGAGAGTGATCTCTCCGGAAAGCAGACAGGGGTGGGGATGGAAAAATGTCTTGGGTGGTGGGGTCGGATTGTAGATGGCGGAAGTGTCGGAGGATGATGCGTTGTATCCGGAGGTTGGTGGGGTGGTGTGTGAGAACGAGGGGGATCCTCTTTGGGCGGTTGTGGCAGGGGCGGGGTGTGAGGGACATGTTGCGGAAATACGGGAGACGCGGTCGAGGGCGTTCTCGATCACTGTGGGGGGAACGTTGCGGTCCTGGAAGAACTTGGACATCTGGGATGTGCAGGAGTGGAATGTCTTATCGTGGGAGCAGATGCGGCGGAGGCGGAGGAATTGGGAATAGCGGATGGAATTTTTGCAGGAGGGTGGGTGGGAGGAGGTGTCCTCTAGGTAGCTGTGGGAGTCGGTGGGCTTGAAATGGACATCAGTTACAAGCTGGTTGCCTGAGATGGAGACTGAGAGGTCCAGGAAGGTGAGGTATGTGCTGGAGATGGCCCAAGTGAACTGAAGGTTGGGGTGGAAGGTGTTGGTGAAGTGGATGAACTGTTCGAGCTCCTCTGGGGAGCAAGAGGCGGCGCCGATACAGTCATCAATGTACCGGAGGAAGAGGTGGGGTTTGGGGCCTGTGTAGGTGCGGAAGAGGGACTGTTCCACGTAACCTACAAAGAGGCAGGCATAGCTGGGGCCCATGCGGGTGCCCATGGCCACCCCCTTAGTCTGTAGGAAGTGGGAGGTGTCAAAAGAGAAGTTATTGAGGGTGAGGATGAGTTTGGCTAGGCGGATGAGGGTGTCGGTGGAGGGGGACTGGTCAGGCCTGCGGGACAGGAAGAAGCGGAGGGCCTTGAGGCCATCTGCATGCGGAATGCAGGTGTATAGGGACTGGACGTCCATGGTGAAGATGAGGTGTTGGGGGCCAGGGAATTGGAAGTCCTGGAGGAGGTGGACGGCGTGGGTGGTGTCACGGACATAGGTAGGGAGTTCCTGGACCAAAGGGAAGAAGATGGAGTCCAGATAGGTGGAGATGAGTTCGGTGGGGCAGGAGCAGGCTGAGACGATGGGTCGACCAGGGCAGGCAGGTTTGTGGATTTTGGGAAGGAGATAGAAACGGGCCATGCGGGGTTGGGGAACAATGAGGTTGGAGGCTGTGGGTGGGAGGTCCCCTGAGGTGATGAGGTCATGAATGGTGTTGGAGATAATGGTTTGGTGCTGGGGTGTGGGGTTATGATCGAGGGGGCGGTAGGAGGTGGTGTCGGAGAGTTGGCGTCTGGCCTCGGCGATGTAGAGGTCAGTGCGCCATACTACCACTGCGCCACCCTTGTCTGCGGGTTTGATGGTGAGGTTGGGGTTGGACCGGAGGGAGCGGAGGGCTGCCCGTTCTGCGGGGGAGAGGTTGGAGTGGGTGAGAGGGGTGGAGAGGTTGAGGCGGTTAATGTCTCGACGGCAATTGGAGATGAAGAGGTCGAGGGAGGGTAGGAGGCCTGGGGGTGGTGTCCAGGAGGAGGACTTGTGTTGGAAGCGGGTGAAGGGGTCAGTGGAGGGAGGGTTAGGCTCCCGGTTGAAGAAGTAGGCGTGGAGGCGAAGGCGGCAGAAAAACTGTTCTATGTCCAATCGTGACAAGCTTGGATCAATAAAAGTGACCATGAAGCTGTTGAATTCTCATTAAAATCCAACTGGCTTACTAAGGGGAGGAAATTTAGTGTACACACTCTGACCTATGTGTAAGTCTGTCTGGACGTGATTCCAATCTTGCACCACTATTGTTCATACTGTTCTCTGAAGTGGTCCAACATGCCATCCTGATGTTGACTAAGATTAGGCAATAAGTAACAGCCTTGACAGGGACACCCATATCCTAAGAGTGAATATGTAAATTAAAATCATCACTGGAAATAATTTGACAATAAAATGAACATGCCTAGTTGATTTGGTGTTAAGAACCCATTGTTTACAAGAGTTAAATACTATTATCCTGAGTGAGCTCTCAATCACACCTCCTCCACTCCAGTACCAGAGTTCACATAAACCACTGAAGCAGTATTAAATACTTAAGTGTCTGTCTATCATATTAGGCAACTGAACATTTACCCTGCAACTTCTGCTTCATGGTTTTAACTGGCAGTAAAAAGAATTTGAAATCATAGTTTTGATACACAGTTTCTGCCTCAGTTGTTTTGGAGATTTGAGTGGCTGATCACCTCTGCCTCACAATTTCAAGCTGAGAATTCCTGAAACATCAGAGGGAAATGACTGCAAAAAGTTAGTAAACTGTCCAACTGGAGCTAACATCATTCATTGGTCAATAGTGTCTGGTGTCCTTTCATATTCCTACGACTACCTCCATGGAATATGGGATCACAGGGTGACTTTTCTCCAATGATGACAAGTGAAAGATTGCTGAACATTGCCATTTTCTTGATCCCCAGATCAGTTGTGCTGCTAAAACATAGAGTCTGCTGAGTTAAGGATCATATTAACTTTGTTTAAGAAAATTCTTATTATAGCTTCATCTTGCCACAAGGCTGCGAAGGACAGCAAGATCATGTGTCATTGCATCACTGCCTGATGTAAATACTACATCCTAATGCATATCATTAGCATGTCACACAGACTTAACCTCATATACTCCAGTTTTCACCACAATTAACCACCCATTTCTAACCAAATCCTTTGATGTTGCACCTTTCAAACTCATGTATTCAAGATACAATTTATTCTTTGCAGTTTCATTAAAAAAGAAGATCATCCCAAAATTGGAGTCCATTTAAGGTCTGCTGCAGGACTAAGCTGCAAAATAAGCTGTGCTTTCTTCCATTGTAATTGCAGAGACACACTCACTGCACATGCAGCTACACTGCTATCAGGTAGCTACGTGTTTTGAATGAGACAAAACCATGTTTTAGATGACTACCGATTACTGCCCCACTCCCAGCTCCCTGTTTGCCAACACAGTGACTTTCAACTCGCTGTCCCTATCATCAATGTTGTTGTTGCCCTACTCCCAGCTCCTCAACGCTCTCTGTCTCACTTACTCAATCACTCAACTTCCCCACTTGCTGAGCGAAGGCGCAATCAAAGTGAGGGAGCAGAATGTGAGCGTGATGTTGAGTCTAGAAAGTGACAAGGAGTTGGAAAGTGAAGCAGAGAATCGACTGTGAAGCGTAAAGTGAGCAACAAGCAACAAGGACAGGGCACAGCACTGGTGTCAAGAGCAGTAACTGCCCACCAGACAGTATCAGCAGGAGACACCCTGTCAAATGTCAGAGTGTCAAATGGAGAAACGTTTGGCAGTGTTTTCTGGGGTTGGGGGTTTGCGGTGGGCCTGACGATGGGGAAGAAAATATCTACCTAGGATAATGCTGCATGTCACAGCAGATTCTGCTGGGGAAGGTGACAGTATTTCTACATCTTCTCTTCATTCATTGTTTTTTTTGAGCTTGCCAAAACCAGTAAAGAACATCTCAGAGAACAACAAGAGCTGTAAATTTGTAGCCACGACCAACTTCCTATTCACAGTAAAACCTCTTTACTGAACGATGTCTCCCAATTGGATACAAGCCCTTTGTACCACTGATTGACTACTAATTGGCCATCTGAAGAGAAAATGATTGTGCCAAACTGGTAATTGTGGGAAGAAAAAGCTTATTGTGTAAGGGTTGACACATTAGTTTGGGAAGAATAGAGAGAACAAGATGTAGAACTGGATGAACACTACAGGCCAAGCAGCATCAGAGGAGCAGGAAAGCTGACGTTTCAGGTCTGGACCCTTCTTCAGAAATGGGGGCGGGGAAGGGGATCCTGATATAGAGAGAGAGAGAGGGGGGGAGACAGGTGAAAGGTGGGTAAAGGAGCAGATAGGTGGAGAGGAAACGGACAGATCAAGGAGGCGGTGATGGAGCCAGTAAAGTGAGTGCAGGTGGGGAGTTAGGGTGGGAAGACGGACAGGTCAGGGAGGTGGGAATGAGGCTGGTAGGTAGGAGATGGGGGTAGGGGTCGAGGTGGGAGGAGCGGGTAGCAGGGAGAAGCGACGGACAGGTTAGGGAGGTGGGGACAAGCTGGGCTGGTTTTGTGATGAGGTCGGGGGCAGGGATATTTTGAAGCTTGTGAAGTCCACATTGATACCATTGGGCTGCAGGGTTCCCAAGTGAAATATGAGGTGATGTTCCTGCAACCTTCAGGTGGTATCATTGTGGCGCTGTAGGAGGCCCAGGATGGACATGTCGTCCAAGGAATGGGAGGGTGATTTGAATTGTTTCATGACTGGCAGGTGCAGTCATTAAGATCTATTAGCTAACAGAGTGGGCATAAATTGATGACTTTCTAGTCTGCCATATGTAACAAATGGTGTGCTACAGGGATCAATGCTGAGCCCTCAAGTTTGTTATAATTTCTAAAGTTGCTGATGAAGAGATTGAAGATATGGTTGCCAAGTACTCTGCTAACATGGCAAGATACCACAACAATATTGAAAACAGTTGTAGACTCTGATGTTGGTGTGCCTGACATGAGTGAAGGTCAATCTGCCTAGCGGTGAAAGATGGCACCTGACGAGTAGCGACTTCAATGTTTGTTGGGTGTGGCGAGGTGGTTGTGGTTCTCAGTTGGCTCAAAACATGAACATAGATGGATTTCTCTTTAAGCTTATTATTTTCATTTTTGCTTATTCTTAAATAGTGAAAATGGCACTGGGTTATGAAAACTTTTTGCTATATTTTGTTGTATTTCACTCTAAAATACACATGATGGTAAAAAATCATTCATTCATTCACAAAGCTAAGAAGAAAAGTAAGTTGGAAAGAAGAAATAATGAGGCTACAAATGGATATAGATAAAGAGAATGTGAAAAGATTTGGAATACGAACTATAATGTTGAAAAAAATGTGGCAGAATGTATATAAATGAAACATGTTACCTAAATAATGAGAGATTACAGAGGCCTGAGATACTGAGAAATTTGGATGCTCTAGTGCATGAATTGTAAAAGTTTAGCATGCAGGTACAGCAAAAAAATTAAGAATGCTAATAGAATGTTATCATTTATTGCAAAGGAAATTGGGAAAAAGGAGGGAGGTAATGCTTCAGTTACGCACAGCATTTGTGAGACTACCTACGAAGTTTTGCCTTAAGTATTAGTTGCCCTATTTAAGGAAGGTGTAAAAGCATTAGAGGCAGTTCAGAAAAGATTACTACAGAATGGGTGATTGATTGTATCATGGTGACAGGTAGAGCTTGTTTCCACTGGAGTTTAGAAAAGTAAGAGGCAACTTGAATGAGATATATGAGATCCATGAGTGTCTTGATAGGATGGGTGTGAAAAGGATGGTTCCTTTTGTGGGAGAATCCATAAGTGGGGATCAACATTTAAAAATGGGGGCTCACCTATTTAAGGAAAATTTATTTCTCACAAGGGATCATGAGTCTTTGGTGCTGCCTTCCTCAGAATTGTTGGAAGCAGTCTTTGAATATTATTAAGATAGAGGTAGCCAGGTCCTTGATAAGTAAATTGTACGAGGTTATCAGATGTAGATGGGAATATGAACTAATCAGATAAGCCATGATCTTATTGAATGGCAGAGCAGATCCAAAAGGCCATTATCTGATTTCTGCCGTAATCTAATTGCCTGAATGCGAATCAGATGACCGGAGTGAACAGATCACTTATTTTCCCTTCTCCCTCCCTCCCACATCCATCAGCAAAAATAAAGTTCAGCTCCTTGTCATTCATGCCAGATTTAGCTGGAATCATAGATAATGGGAACTGCAGATGCTGGAGAATTCCAAGATAATAAAATGTGAGGCTGGATGAACACAGCAGGCCAAGCAGCATCTCAGGAGCACAAAAGCGGACGTTTCGGGCCTAGACCCTTCATCAGAGAGCATCTGATGAAGGGTCTAGGCCCGAAACGTCAGCTTTTGTGCTCCTGAGATGCTGCTTGGCCTGCTGTGTTCATCCAGCCTCACATTTTATTGTCTTAGCTGGAATCATGTTGGGGCTGAGGGTTTGAATGATCCAGGGATTCACAGTTGTGGCTATATCCCCGTATCTCAACTCTTTGCTCTTCATTCACAAACAGACAACTGTACCTTGAGCTAAGATTAGCGCAGTCATAAATAGATAGATTGGTAAATCAAGAATTTTTAAAATGCGCAGACAGTAGAGATTATGTATAGATTATGTCATCTAATGTGCTATCAAGAATGATTACTAAAGCATTATTGGACATTGGACATTACACAATAACTTATGATGCAAAATGTGCGTGTTTTTTACTGCTCTGCTGTTTCCCATATGTGACACAGATCACTCCTTTGGACAATTTTCAGTATGAAACTTGATCGAGGCGGTGACGGGACTGGGAAATGACAGAATAACTGAAATGTACTTGAAAAGTAATAGAGGGCAGAGTCACAAATAACAATATTAGTCTGTGTGGAAGGTGGAAGCATTTGTTGGCTGCTTGATTTGTTATCTGAATGAAGCAGAATCCTTCATCATGCTTTTCGATATTTAGGATTCAAACCAACTGAGCCAAGCTTGCAGTAGGTTCATAGAACATAGAGCAATACAGCGCAGAACAGGCCCTTCGGCCCTCGATGTTGTACCAACCTGTGAACTAATCTAAAGCCCCTCCTCTACACTATCCCATCATTATCCATGTGCTTATCCAAGGACTGTTTAAATGCCCCTAATGTGCCTGAGTTAACTACATTGGCACGCAGGGCGTTCCATGCCCTTACCACTCTCTGAGTAAAGAACCTGCCTCTGACATCTGTCTTAAATCTATCACCCCTCAATTTGTAGCTATGCCCCCTTGTACAAGCTGATGTCATCATCCTCGGAAAAAGACTCTCACTGTCCACCCTATCTAATCCTTTGATCATCTTATATGTCTCTATTAAATCCCCTCTTAGCCTCCTTCTCTCCAATGAGAACAGACCAAAGACCTTTCTTCATAGGCTCCACGATCCAGACCAGGCAACATCCTGGTAAATCTCCTCTGCACCTTTTCCAATGCTTCCACATCCTTTCTGTAATGGGGCAACCAGAACTGCACACAATATTCCAAATGAGGCCGCACTAGCGTTTTGTACAGTTGCAGCATGACATCAATATTCAAATTGGAGAAAAGGTTAATATCTATTTCAACATCTTTTGTACGAGATGTTAAATCAGAAACACAAACCTGTTCTTTTAAAAAACAGTGATCAGCCTGTTGTATGTTTACAAAACATTCTGATTCAATTTTGGATTTTTCCACATATGGTTTTATTAAAAATTTCTATTTCTGTCATTCAGAAATGTTTCTTTTCTCCTTTCCTTCACCCCCTGCATTCTTTTCTCCTCTCATCCCATGCTTTCTCACCTATGCTGTCTTCTGTTCCACATGCCTCTTTCCTCTTCTCTGTTTTTTGTCCTTCTTGCTCCTCCCCTTTCCTTTCATCTCCTCTCCCTCTCTCCATCATTTTTCCTTGCCATGACCTACAGCTTTGAGGGTAGGGGTTGGGATGTCATGTTGAGATGGTACAGGACAATAGTGAGGCCTCCTCAGGCGTACTGTGTGTCATTCTGGTTGCCCTGTTATAGGAAGAGTATTACTAAGCTGGAAGGGGTTCAGAAGAGATTTACCAGGATGTTGCCAGGAATAGAGTTTGAGTTGTAGGGAGAGGCTAGATCTGATTTCCACTGGAGCGAAGGAGGTCAAGAGGTGACCTTATAGGGTTTTATAAAATCATGAAGGGTATAGACAAGATGAATGGCAAATGTCTTTTTCCCAGAGTGGGGGATTTCAAGACTAGGGGACGTATTTTTAAGGTGAGAGGAAAAAGATTTAAAAAAGACAAGGGGGGCAATTTTTTTTGCACAAAGAGTGGTTCATGTGTAGAATGAACTGCAGGAGGAAGTGGCGGATGTGGGTACAGTTAGAATATTTAAAAGACATTTGGGTAAGTAGATGAATGAGAAATATTTGGATGGATATGGGTCAAGCACGGGCAGGTGTGTCTAATTTAGTTTGGGAACATGGTCAGCATGGACTGGTTGAACCGAAGGGTCTGTTTCCATGCTGTGAAACTCTACGGCTCTATCTCTCCCTCTCCCCACAGCTTCCTCTTTTTTCTCTCTCCCGCCCTTCTCTCAATACAGCTTTTCTTGCTTCTCACCCCTTCTCCAGGTAATCTGTCAGCTGACGTGATTGAGCGTCTCGTGGAGAAGAGTTGAAGGATAGGAAGTAGGAGTGAGGAGTGGAGGAAATCTGGATAAGAATGAATCAGAGGTGAGGAAAAGGATGGAAGGAGAAGACAGGAGAACTGAGAACCTGCATAGGGACTTAATAGGTCAACGTATTGAACATGTTTTCAATGGAAAAATGTCATAAGGAAAGTGTTAAGTCTATCGCAAAGAGTATCTTCTAGATTTTTGTCACTTACTCTGTTGAGTTACAAGGAAAATCTGTAGAAACTGAGGCCATTTCCTGAAAGCAGACTTTATTTTATTTGGGATATTAAAGTAAATAAATGAGATTCATCCAGTACACACCTCCAGTGCGTACCCAGGTGACTGGAATTAAATGGTTGAAACATTTTTGAGCATTATCATTTGAAAAAGTCAATGCTCTTACATCACACTTTGCTGACATCTGAACGTAGCCCGCTAACAATCAATTTATTTTGAAGTGTTGACAGAGCATATTAACATATATAAACCCCAATAAAAGGTCAGAGGTACATAAAGGTCAACCCATGAAGTTTAGCTTAAAATTTAACAATATTTCGGATACTGCATATAAAACGTAACCTTTCAAGGTCAAAGCCCAAAAAAGTTGAGAACCTCTATATATTCCGAGAGACAGCACCATAAGAGCAGTAATGGATCATTCTGCCTGACAATCCTCTTCTACTATTCAATACAATCAAACAGATCACTCTTCAGTGAGCAGTCCCACCATCACAAGAAAAATTCAGATGAATTTTCAGTGTGTTTCCTCTATGGCAACAACAGATGCTTGGGATGTTTTAAGAAGCTGAAATCATTAAAAATTTCAGAGTGCCCTATTCATAATTTTCATAGTGATGGTGAGATTAAACAATGTCCTATTTAGGTTGGGGCAGCACAGTGACTCAGTGATTAGCATTGCTGCCTCGCAGCCCTAGGGATCTGGGTTCAATTCCAACCTCTGGCAACTGTCTGTGTGGCCTTGCACCTTCTCGCTGTGTCTTTATGGGTTTCCTCACACGTCTTAAAGATGTACAGGTTAGATGAATTGGCCATTCTAAGTTGCACATTGCATCCAAGCATATGCAGGCTACATGGATTAGCCTTGGCAATTGCAACAGTAGGGGAATGGGGTGTTCTTTGATGGGGCAAATGTCTAGAACCACACTGTAGGGATTCTATAAAATGGCAGGTCCTCCTTGTTTAACTCTTCCTCTGCAAGTTAATGATGCACTTTAATTATAAACATACAAATGCCAATAAAATTGAGTAAATAAGCACTTGAAACATTTGTACGTTTCAGGTTTTTTTATACTTTTTTCGCGCATGGAATTGGACATCATTGGCTTGGCCAACATTTACGACCAATACTTTATGCTGGCTGCTAGATAGTGCAATGGAGGTGAAAACGCTGAACGGTTGAAAAGGATACTGCAATGGGGGATCTTCAGGGTCATAACTAATTGCGTACCTTGCCCAGAACTAACTCTTGAGTTGTCCCATCATCAAACTGCATTAAAAAGCACTGACGTTTTTTTTTAAACTCGAGTCTTTTCTGGGCCCATCTCATCTATCAAAACCTTTCCAAGGTAAATCAGTCATTCCCCCCATAAGCTTTGTCACTCCTAGTTTACGAGGAGCATGATTGACATGAGTCAGGACGCACCTCTGTACGCTGTGACTGGTCAGAGACTCACGGATTGCTCAGATCTGCTGTCAATCATAAAGTGGAGCCCACCTCGTTCTCCAGCCCCACCCTGGAAATGCCTCGATGGTTATTTAAATTCATGCCCAGAGGTTGGAGTTCTCCTTGTCCTGAGAGAGTTCGAGTGTGTTCTGCTGTTTCAGGATAGTGCTGTAAGTTCGGAATCTGGCGGGTTGTGTTTTTGTTCGCTGGAAATCTCGTTGTTCGTGTATGATGTATTCTGTCCTGTGTTCTTTTAACTCAGGCGAATATTTTTCTCCAAACTCAAGGAAACTCGTTGCGGTAAAAGTTGCTCTGACTCTGTTCTAGTCGCTGTCTTTATTCAGTGAGAAGTGGACTTTTGCTCCCTGTATCGCCTTACCCTGGGAGAGTGAAACGATCAGGTTTTTATTTTCATTTTATTCCCACTAGGGTTTACCATTTCGTCATGGCATCAGAAGTGGTCGAAAGTGCTGAAGTCTCCAATTTGATGGAACACCAGGAGAGTGGAGAACAGGTACTTCCCACTAGTCTTTGGCAGACTGGCTGATAACTTTCCGTTCTGTAACCTGAAGGCTACTCACTCTTTCTCTTCTCCCCCCACCCTTTGAACGGTGCCGTGAGGAGCTGCTGTTGTGTAAAAATAATGGCCCACTTGGCACGGGTTTGGGGTCACTAGGCCAGGCAGAGAGCTTCCTACTGGGAAACGTCCCTGATGAAATCACTTGTGACCTTTTTGACTGAATCTCGCAATATGCTGCAAGCTAACGTTAACCATCTTGAAATTTTGGACCACAAGTGTTGTATTGCAAGTATATGGCCACCCAGTTTGAAACTGGCTTTCTTTTCTGAGATTCTTGCACTTTTTTTAAGTTCCACTTACTTTTCTTTACAGCTATTGAGCCATTCCTTTTATAGGCTGTCGTTCTTCAGAATTGAATGTGGCTCTTGGGTGGTGGTGGGGGAAGGGAATTGTTATTGCTCTTTGCCCTGTTTGGGTTATTTCTTGGTAACTGGGGACTAGGACTTGAACCTTCCAGTCACAAGCTAATTTTTTTTCATTAGTTGTCTTGTGCAATGAGTGCTGATTCAGCTAGCACTTTATTGCTGTGGAGAATTGACCAACCTGCTATGGGTCTGGAGTAGTATGTTGGCCAGACCAGGTAATATGATGTGTGGTCATTTTTTTTAAGAAAATAAAATATTCAGTGGTACATGGTCACCAGAAGGAGATTTTTTAAATGTCAGGTGTTTTTAAGTTCAAAATTCAGCTTCTGGGAACTTAAACATGACCCCCAGAATGTTAGCATGGGAATCTGTGTTCATTCTCTTTCCCATTACCTAGTCTCTAAAGAGGAGACCACATCTGGGATACTGTAAATGAATTGGTAGCTGCTGAGTGAGATGGTTACTTATTAATATCTGGAGTGAAAAGACTGGATAAGCTAGGCTTGCCTGCTAGAGTAAGAGGTGACTTAATTGAAACATACAAGATCTTGAAGTGGGGGGGGGGGAATATAAAATCATCTGGGAGACTCTAGAACTAGGGTCACTCTTCTTGAAAGTAAGAGCTCTCCTGTTTTTAAAACAGCTGGGATTTTTTCTTTTGTGGCCTTAAA
Source organism: Stegostoma tigrinum (assembly GCF_030684315.1). Classification (NCBI taxonomy): domain Eukaryota; kingdom Metazoa; phylum Chordata; class Chondrichthyes; order Orectolobiformes; family Stegostomatidae; genus Stegostoma; species Stegostoma tigrinum. Next base: position 32,037,916 of record NC_081383.1, read on the forward strand.
ATAATCAGAGCAGTAAATAGATCCTTAAGCAAAGGGATGGAAGCTTATTGGGTTTAGGCAGGTGTGAGGTATAATCAGATGAATTTATTGCTGCATTTTTAATGCAAGAGCAGATTTAAGAAGCTGTATGGCCTATTCTTTGTAATCAATATGTATCTAATTCTGGCTTCTTGTACTTTCCCAATTTTAATTACGACACAATTGGTGGCTATGCCTTCAGTCGCCCAAACCTTGACTCTGGGAATACACTCCCTACACATCTCTACCTGTGGTTTTTAATAGAACTGTTCTATTTTGTTTCACTTAAATCTCTGGTTGTCCTTAATGTTTTACTTAAAGATTTTTTTAACTAGCTGTAGGAAATTCATGAACTTTTTTAAAAAGTCTGTGTAATGCATTTAAGGAAAGCTCTCATTTTTCAGAGTGGTGTGTACGTTGGAATGAGCTGCCAGAGAAAGTGGTGGAGGTGGGTACAATTGCAACACCTAAAAAAGGCAGCTGGATGAGTACATGTAGGGGAGGGGTTTAGAGGGATGTGGAAATTCCTGACTAAGCCAGCACTTACTGCTCATCTGGGGTCACACAGGACAGACCAGGTAGGGATAGCAGATTTCCTTCCCTAAAGGACATGGCAGTTTTGGAACAATTTTATGATTAAATCTGGGGATTTTTAATTAATTTTTATAACACTAGTGTTTGTGCAACTGAGACTTTCAGACTACCTATCTGGACTGACTGGTAGAAGTCTTAGAATTCTTCAGAGCTAGTAAGAACTGTAGATGCTGGAGTCAGATTCCAGAGTCAGTGTGGAACTGGAGGAACACAGCAGGTCAGGTACCATCAGAAGAGTAGGAAAGTCAATGTTTTGGGTCAGGGTCCTTCTTCAGAAGAAGGACCCTGACCCAAAACATTGACTTTCCTAATCTCTGATGCTGCCTGACCTGCTGTGTTCCCCACACTCCAGTGTGACTGGAATACTTTTATTGTTAGGATAGCTGGTTTCTTTTTAATGGGATAATCTCTTACTTGCACCAATGCAGGTGATTGATACAAAAGCTCAACTGTAAATGTTTTCTGTACCACTGTCCTGAGAAGTATTTCTGAGGGCTTGCATCATGTGGAGTAACTTTCTGTGCAATGATCTGGTGATTTAATGATGTTGTATTTTCAGAATGTGGTGGACAGGGTGACGAACCTGCCTCTTGTGAGCTCAGCCTGTGAAATGGTATCAGCTGCCTACAACAGCACCAAGGAGAATCACCCCTATGTGAAGACCATTTGTGATGTTGCTGAGCAGGGAGTGAAGACTATCACAGCTGTGGCTGCCAGTGGGACCAAACCAATCATGGACAAGCTGGAACCCCAAAGTAAGATTGGAGCATACACCAACTAACTGGAACAGATGTCTAATTGGAAATTACTTCCATAATGTTGACTGCTCTTAATGTGTAGCTTTTAGGAGCACCTGTTTTTTTAAAACATGCAAGTTTCTTTTTGTTCAAGGCTTCAAACGAACTCGTGGAAGCTGAGCTTAGGACCTAGCAGTAACTACATGTTTCCAGTTAAACGTGAATTATAGCAATGTGTTACGGACTGTTTAGTTACGTCAGCACCGTTGACCAGTTGCCACATGATTTGAAACTAAACTCTACCACTGCTAGAGTTCCACCTTTTTTGGGTTTCTGTGTGCTCTGGCGATGAAGAGGAGATTTTCTGAATTTGTTTCAGACTAGTGCCCGTTCTGCCTCGCTCTCACTATCATTCTGGTGATGTGTAGTGGACAGAGGAGACTGGAATCAACAATTTGAGCATAGGTTGAGACTTCAGTTCTGCACTGAGGTCCCATCTGCCCTTGTGTGGCTGTTCAATACAGGCCATGGAGAAAACCAAAGAAGTTGGCCTGGTGTCTTGGCCAAATGTATTCCTCTACCATTGTCACAAAACAAATCACCTGAACACTGTTTATTTGAGGAGGCCTTGCCGTGTGAAGTGAAGCAATTTGGTTGCTGCCAGTTGTGTACCAGTCTCTATATTGCTGAACTTTTAATGAAAAATGCATTCTAATGGCAGTGTTAATGGCAATGTAATTTGACCCAGTGCCAGACTATGCACCTGACTAATTTGGTGTCTAATATTTGAGGCAGCCCACTAAATGTGACCTTTTAATAAATGCCAGTAGTGATTATAACACTGACTGTGTACTGAAACCCAGACTCTAGCTTCCAATCTCCTGACTAGTTTCCTCTCTGGAATGACTCTGCACAAAAGTCCCTTACTACCACATGACTAGTAGCCAGTTATTTTGGGCAATAAATGCAATTGTTATAAGATCCTTTCTCAATATGCTACCTTTCTATAAACTAGTAATTAATATGCCTGCAGTTATCTTAATAGCTTTTTGTGGCTGTAGTTCAACTTCTATAATGAGCTAGTTAGTTCAGTGTGAGCATTTTACACTGTCTCTAAGCCAAGTTTGTTTGTTTGTATTTTGTTTGTGCTCAGTTTCAGCAGCTAATGAATATGCCTGTAAGAGCTTGGATAAACTGGAGGAGAAGCTTCCAATTCTTCAACAATCAACACCTCAGGTAAAGAAATTGTCTGCAGAATGATCCTTACAGGTGGCACCAGCTTAACTTTCTAGTCAAAGAATGTTAAGGCACAAGATCTACTGCATCAGTACAGTCTCTACAAGAGTACCTGTTAACCCACTTTCCTGTAGACTACTTGTCATATGGAGTAAACTAAACTTAGGAATACTGTACTCAGTCTGTCTCTTATGATAGTTTAGTAGCCTCACTAGCAGCTTGGTAATACCATGATTAGTGATAATGGGAACTGCAGATGCTGGAGAATCCAAGATAATAAAACGTGAGGCTGGACGAACACAGCAGGCCAAGCAGCATCTTGGGACCACACAAGCTGACGTTTCGGGCCTAGACCCTTCATCAGATTAGCGTCTGGTTTATTGTCACTAACATATCTGTTAGGTCTTTCTTATCCACATCTGTCCTGGGTGCTAAACTAAAATTAAACCCCACTTCAATTTTCCTTTTTCCTTTTGTAGCCAGGTTGGTGTCTTCCCAATCACTAATTCTGACTTCTGTTTGAATAGCTTGTGTAAAATAGGTGACTAGCTTTTATGATGATAAAATGTGAGGCTGGATGAACACAGCAGGCCAAGCAGCATCTCAAGAGCGCACAAGCTGACGTTTCGGGCCTGGACCCTTCTTCGGAGAGGGAACTGGAATAAATAGGGAGAGAGGGGGAGGCGGACCAAAGATGGAGAGTAAAGAAGATAGGTAGGGAGGGGATAGGTCGGTCCAGGGAAGACGGACAAGTCAAGGAGGTGGGATGAGGTTAGTAGGTAGATGGGGGTGCAGCTTGGGGTGGGAGGAAGGGATGGGTGAGAGGAAGAACCGGTTAGGGAGGTGGAGACAGGTTGGACTGGTTTTGGGATGCAGTGGGTGGTGGGGGGGGGGGAGAGCTGGGCTGGTTGTGGGGGGAGGGGACGAACTGGGCTGGTTTAGGGATGCGGTAGGGGAAGGGGAGATTTTGAAACTGGTGTCCACATTGATACCATTAGGCTGCAGGGTTCCCAGGCGGAATGAGTTGCTGTTCCTGCAACCTTTGGGTGGCATCATTGTGGCAGTGCAGGAGGCCCATGATGGACATCCCATCTAGAGAATGGGAGGGGGAGTGGAAATGGTTTGTGACTGGGAGGTGCAGTTGTTTATTGCAAACTGAGCGGAGGTGTTCTGCAAAGTGGTCTCCAAGCCTCCGCTTGGTTTCCCCAATGTAGAGGAAGCTGCACCAGGTACAGTGGATGCAGTATACCACATTGGCAGATGTGCAGGTGAACCTCTGCTTAATGTGGAATGTCATCTTGGGGCCTGGGATAGGGGTGAGGGAGGAGGTGTGGGGACAAGTGTAGCATTTTCTGTGGTTGCAGGGGAAGGTGCCGGGTGTGGTGGGGTTGGAGGGCAGTGTGGAGTGAACAAGGGAGTCACGGAGAGAGTGGTCTCTCCGGAAAGCAGACAGGTGGGGATGGAAAAATGTCTTGGGTGGTGGGGTCGGATGCGACGGAGGCGGAGGAATTGGGAATAGGGGACGGAATTTTTGCAGGAGGGTGGGTGGGAGGAGGTGTACTCTAGGTAGCTGTGGGAGTCGGTGGGCTTGAAATGGACATCAGTTACAAGCTGGTTGCCTGAGATGGAGACTGAGAGCTCCAGGAAGGTGAAGGATGTGCTGGAGATGGCCCAGGTGAACTGAAGGTTGGGGTGGAAGGTGTTGAAGTGGATGAATTGTTCAAGCTCCTCTGGGGAGCAAGAGGCGGCGCTGATACAGTCATCAATGTACCGGAGGAAGAGGTGGGGTTTGGGGCCTGTGTAGGTGCGGAAGAGGCACAAACCAAGCGGAGGCTTGGAGACCGCTTTGCAGAACACCTCCGCTCAGTTCGCAACAAACAACTGCACCTCCCAGTCGCAAACCATTTCCACTCCCCCTCCCATTCTCTAGATGACATGTCCATCATGGGCCTCCTGCACTGCCACAATGATGCCACCCAAAGGTTGCAGGAACAGCAACTCATATTCCGCCTGGGAACCCTGCAGCCATATGATATCAATGTGGACTTCACCAGTTTCAAAATCTCCCCTTCCCCTACTGCATCCCTAAACCAGCCCAGTTCGTCCCCTCCCCCCACTGCACCACACAACCAGCCCAGCTCTTCCCCCGCCCCTCCACCCACTGCATCCCAAAACCAGTCCAACCTGTCTCTGCCTCCCTAACCGGTTCTTCCCCTCACCCATCCCTTCCTCCCACCCCAAGCCGCACCCCCATCTACCTACTAACCTCATCCCACCTCCTTGACCTGTCCATCTTCCCTGGACTGACCTATCCCCTCCCTACCACCCCACCTATTCTCTCTCCACCTATCTTCTTTACTCTCCATCTTCGGTCTGCCTCCCCCCTCCCTATTTATTCCAGTTCCCTCTCCCCATCCCCCTCTCTGAAGGGTCCAGGCCCGAAACGTCAGCTTTTGTGGTCCCAAGATGCTGCTTGGCCTGCTGTGTTCATCCAGCCTCACGTTTTATTATCTTGGGAACTGCAGATGCTGGAGAATTCCATTATCTGAGACTAGCTTTTTTGGTTTTGTTTGGCATTCAGTCTAAATGTTTAGCTTTAAGTTAGGCATTCAGCTGCATGTGAATCTGTCTTAAGTTATGAAATTAAGGTGTCCCCTGTGGAATAGAAGTAGGTTTGACTTAATAATGTTCTTTCTTGAGGATTTGAACACCATGTAATACAGTTCAAGGCTGATCATGAAACTTTGGCTGAAGGTCCCATACTGTTTTTCACTTGATGCCCACTGAGGCACTGTCCCTTTTGGGTAGCTCTTTATTGATTTTTGTTTTAATTCAAAAAACCCCCAAGTAACTATTGAGGGCAAGGAACATCAAATACTTACAAAGAGCTCTGATCTCTTTAAAAAGATAAGGCAATCATGACTGTCTCACCATGTGACCTCTGACAAATTCCAAGTTCTCTTCCAAGTAATGTGTCCATTCTGATTCTGCATCCTTTGATTTAGCACAGCTGCGACTCAACTAGTCAGTTTGGTTGGGAAGATTTTTGCCATGCAGTATCAAGTTGTCAGTGGCTATTACATTTTGATCCTGCAGGAAACATGGAATCGGGCAGTTTAGAAACTCCATGGCCTTTAAGTGTTCATGCATCCTTGAATATTAATGAGAATTCCCCTGAGTGGCTGGCTGTGAATTTCTTATATTTAAGAAAGTTAGTGTAGAAACATAGAAGATAGGAGCAGGAGTAGGCCACTTGAGCCTGCTCCACCATTAAAGGTGCTTCTAGCTGATTCTCTATCTTATATCATAACCCTGTGCTTTCCACATTTCCTGGACATCTGTTTTAGTCTGAAAATATATCCATCTTAAATATACATCTCTTCCACAGCCATCTCTGGTACAGGAATGGCAAAGAATATCTCCCCATCATCTGAGGACATGTTTCCTCCATCTGTTCAAAATCGGCTGACCTGAATCCTAAGACAGTGACCCTGTGACTTGGTCAATTTCTTTCCTGGCCAGAAGGTCCCTGCATTCAGTCTGTCTGGCCCTTCAATTACTCTCAGTCATCTTAAACTCCACTGACTATGGGCAGTGTCACAAGATGAACCTTTTTTACTGCACTTGCTCCATGGTAAATGCATCTTTTCTCTCAGTAAAGAGATCAAATCTACAGAATGCAGCATGTGGTCACACCAAGGTTTTGAATAGCAGCACGAAGACTTCCTTGGTCTTTGTACACTCTCACCCCCTCTTACAAATGTCATCAACCTTCATTGCCTTCTGAAGTTCTTCTTGTACCTAGCAAATAAGGTTGACTCTTAACTGTCCCCTGGGCAATTGGGGATGGGCAATAAATGATCACCTATCTGGTGACATCCACATCCCATGAATGAGAAAATAAGTATTGACTGTTTGTAATTACAGGCCTGTTTTGTCTTTTTTTAATTATGCACATTAACCTCTGCATAGGTTGTTGCTGATGCCAAAGAGTTGGTTTCATCCACAATAACTGGAGCTAGAGATGCAGTCTCCAACACTGTGACTGGAGCCAAGAATACAGTGACTGGTGTTGTAGATATGGCCAAGGGAGCAGTCCACGGCAGCATTGAGAAAACCAAGTCTGTAATGGCTGAAGGAGTTAACGCTGCCATGTCATCCAAAGTAGGGCAGATGGTGGTCACTGGTGTTGACAGTGCACTCAATAAATCTGAAGAGATGGTTGATTATTATCTTCCTATGACTGAGGAGGAACTGGGTGAGAAAAGATCAATTTTTAACCACCTCCCTGATTGAGATGCTTTTGTATGTACTTGAATTACTGTAAATATGCACATTACATTCAATTACCCTGAAGTAATGAGGCAGTCACGTACAAACGAATCATGACTCATGTCAACATTCAAAACTATTGAAGTTGAGATTCCTTCAATTTGGACTTTTTGAAAGTATTTTGTATTTCAAAAATGCAATGTTTAGCTATGATAATTCAAACTACAAACCCAAAATCTGTCCACATTTTGGTCACCTAGTTGATTTTATAACCATAAACTGTTTTATGACTTAAATTCTTCTGACTTTCTTGTGGGATGCAAACACAAAACAAATCATACCCGAATGGAATTTTAGTTGTTAAAATGTTTTTGTATTGCTGGCAAAGTCAGTATTTTATTGCCTTTGAGGGTGTGAATTAAACCAGTGTAATCCATGAAGTAGGCATATCCACTTTTTGGAATATCCTTTATTTTTTCAATCTATCAATAATGGGACAGCAAATGTTCCAAATACAGCTGTTATTATTTGAGGGTCAGAAATTGCACTACACCAGGTTATAGTACAACAGTTTTAGTTGAAAACAAGCTTTCTGGAGTGTAGCCACTTTGTCAGGTATTTTTGAGGGAACTCATTTAGCCATCCTTCTGTACATTTGCCCTGGTTCTTTTAGGCACAACAAGCAGTGAGGTGTGGTTAGAGTTTTGGCAAAGTACTGCAGTACAGTCTGTGGATGTCTAAGTCTCAGATATTGCTCACTAGTGGAAAGGATGAGATCAGTCAGTAGGCTGGGTTGTCTGATTAGTGTCAGAACTGCACCTTTTCTGGGAACTTTGCCAATCGGAGTTGATACAGTTTTGGAGTCAGATGAGTCAATTGCCATGCTATATCCAGACTCTGACCTGCAGTAACTTTGACAGTTGTGGTTGGGGATGGAGTTCAGCATTGGTCATGTCCCTGAATAACAAGGGACAGTTTGCTCACTTTTTTGAGAATTCCTGTTTGGCACTTAAACACAGATGTTGCTTATCAATGCAAGCTGAGAAATTGTCTAGGTGCTGCTGTGCGCAGCCACAGATTGCTACACTATTTATCTGAAGTGGATATGCTCACTTCTATATTTGAACATAGATAATGGGAACTGCAGATGCTGGAGAATCCAAGACGACAAAGTGTGAAGCTGGACGAACACAGCAGGCCAAGCAACATCTCGGGAGCACTAAGATGCTGCTTGGCCTGCTGTGTTCATATTTGAACCTCCCCAGTTCTGATCTCCTTCATCAAGGAAGGTCATTATAAGCTGGGGAAATAGCTGCAGATTCTTAGAACTAGAACACTGTTCATAGGGATTCCTCTAACAATGTCTTGGGAGTGATTAAAATTTGCCTTGCTGAAATCATCTTCCTTTGTGCTTCCCTGTAAGCATCCAATTTAGATTGAAGCTACATTCCAAGTTACTCACTGGAATTCTCTTGGACAAACACACAACTGAGTACTATACCTGCCTGTTTGAAAGGTCTGTCGGCAATGATTTCTATGATTGGGAGGCTGAATTTCATACATTTGTACATATGACATACCTGGGGTGTTTCTTCTGAGAACAAACCCTTGCCTCTGAGAGCAGACTTGACCACAAACTTTTTTGGTGTTTCAGCAAAACTTGCCACTCCTGTTGAAGGTATTGAGGTGGCTCCAGCACCAAAGCAGAGTTACTATGTGCGCTTGGGATCATTATCTTCAAAAGTGCGCCATAGAGCATACCAACACTCAACATCTAAGATGCAGAGAGCCAAGCAAAGCAGCCATGACATCATGGCGCAGCTTCATAACACAATGGATTTGGTAAGTGCATACACATCTACCAAGTGGTTTTGACATGGACCAGAAGCTGTTTGTTTTTTTTTCTCTACAAGGGCCTGTGGAATTAGTGTGCGTCCACAATCAGTTCACTACTTTGTGGATAAGTTGTTGGGTAGGGCTTGCCCAAGTCAGGTCATGACCTGAAATTGAGGTTCTGCATTCTGAGGCAAAATTCCCTAAAATAGGAACAGAAGTAAGCTGTTCTAACCCTTGAGCCAACTCTGCCATTCACCAGTTCAAATGGTTGATCCAATGTTCCTGACATACTTTCTCTTCTTCCCCCGCCCTGCCCCCAACACTACTTTTTCATTCTCCTACTTATCAAGAATCTATCTCTGCCTTTTTTAAATATTCAGGTCCTCTGACATAACTAAACAGCTGTAATTCTGCTAACCAGCTTCTCTCAATCTCCCTGCCTTATTCTGTTTTCACTGATCAGTTGCAACAACTCTTCAGGCTTTGATATGAGGTCATTGTGGGGAAAATGTTTGAAGTGCAACTTGGGTTTGCACTTTTTTGTTGTGAAAAGTCACTTGTGTTAAACATTGTGTCTTGCATGCTCCCATCCATGTTCCATTGCACAACTTTTTCATAGCCAGTCTCAAGGTAAATAATTGTCAGACATTGAAAATCATGGAAGAACCCTGGACCCACACCACATTCCCATCCAGTGGTGGGTGTTGATCACCTCTCTATATAAACAGAACTGCTGCATTTAACTCCAAGTTCTATGCTGTAGAGATTCTCAATCTGTTAAATTGAGTACTTCAAACAGAGTCATTGGGAATGCAGTACGGCAGGAAGGACTCACAATCTCCTCTAAAGCAAGGGGCAGCTCTAAAATCCATTAAATATGAAATTGCCAAAAGAACAGCAGTGGGGGAATAAGGGTTAGTGGGACCAGTGCATGTGCTCTCCAACTAACGATCTTGTCTTGAGCATTGCATAATTTCAAATCTTGAGTGACATAATTGAAACTAGTGTAGTAAAGTGAGGACTATAATGGACTTCGAGTAAACAGTCTAGACTAGTAAATGGGCCAATCTCTGACATGAAGTTCAGCTGTTGTGTGAAGTACTGTTTTGATGGGAACAATAGCTATCAATTAAAATGATTTCAAAGGCACAAAGGAGCAGGCCTGGAATTGAATGTACACAACCTAAACAATGGCAGGGTAACTTGAGTGTTTTTTTTCCTTTTTTGAGAAGAATTGAAGGAGGGTTGTAAGCAACATTAATAAAATACTAATTGCTCAACTGGAGCATCCAGTTATGGGTGACCTGGAGATGGTACAAAGGACCCAAATGAGGTACTCTGAAGAGTGGGATTGCTGTGGGTTTTTGTTTTTGTTTTCTTTTTGGATGTGAGTTTGCTCGCTGAGCTGGAAGGCTCATTTTCAGATGTTTCGTCACCATTCTAGGTAACATCATCAGTGAGCCTCCGAAGCCTTTTGGCATGAAATTTCCCGGTTGTATTTACGGAGTCTGTCGTGAGCATCATTGGTCATTTCTCGAAGCATTCTGTGGCCGTTTTGCTCAGCTATTCTTTGTTTTTGTTAAAACAGCAAATGGTTGAGAGACTGTGCAAGGGTAAATGAGGAGAAACTGTTTCCAGAGGTACCCACAACTGCATGCAGATGATGCAAATTTTAGGTGATTAGCAAAGAACTAAGAGCAAGATAACTTCTGATTTAAAAAATTTTAATATCAAGTTGTTATACAAATAGATGTTCATCCAATTCCTTTTGGAAATTCTGACCCTTCAGTTCAATTTGTCCATACTGACCAAATCTTAAATTAATCTAGTCCGATTTTTCCCATTGTGTTTGGCCCATATTCGTAACACTTTCTGTTCATGTGCTTTTTAAATGTTGTAATTGTACCAGCCTCTTCCACTTTGTCTGACAGCTCATTCCATTCACACACCACCCTGTGTGGACAAAGTTGCCCCATAAGTCCCTTTTTTAATCTTTCCCCTCTCTCTCCTTAAACCTCTGCCCTATAGTCATGGGCTCCCCTACCCTGGAGAAAAGACATTGGCTATTCACCTTTGCCATGTTCCTAATGATTTTGTAAACTTCAATAAGGTCACCTCTCAGCCTCTGTTACTCAAGGGAAAATAACCCTTGCTTAATCAGCCTCTTGCCTCCAGCTCCAACCCTTCATTGTAAACCTCTTCTGCACCCTTTAACTTTCACAAAGTTGCTGCTATAGCAGGGAGACCAAAACTGAACACAGTATTCCCAAAGTGGCCTCACCGTTGTCCTGTGCAGCAGCAACATGACTGCCCTACTCCTATTCTCAATGCACTGACCCATAAAGATAATCGTGCCAAATACAACCTCCCAGTGTCCTACCTACCTGTGACTCCACTTTCAAAGAACTGCAGGTTTTTGATTGGCAACACTCCCCAGGACCTTTATCATCAAGTGTGTGTATGTCTGCCCATCTATCCTATAAAAAGTTGTACAATGGAACATGGAATAGGGCCAATTGGCTAACTCTGCCTCCAGGCCAGCAGAAGAGCAGGTGGTCTCTTGACAGTCATTCTATACAACAAAATCTACATATCTCTGAAACACTTCAATCAGCAAGGTTTATTTGCATTTGTGCAATCTACCAGACTTTAAACAAGATTGAACCTGGCTTTCACTAGAGGACCAGTCAACTGCAGTGTTGATCAAAGATTGTGACCCTGATACTGAAGCAGTTGAAGTAAGCACTCCAAGTAAGGCCTATCCTTTTGATCTGTCCTGGATAAACATTACGGCTAATTTTGAGGGGAACCACCAACTGCAATTCACTTGCACTTCATTCAGTGCAAGAAAAAGTTTTCCTTGTTAATATAACAATGATTTAACTTTGGCAATTTACAATAGCTGAAGGATTTTTAAAACCAGCTTGTTTCTGCAGTTTTTTCTTTCTTTGTTTTGAGGCTAGGGAAGAATCTTTGACTCCAGGTGATGTCATTGTTTCAAAAAAAACTTAATTCATGCAAAGGACCACTTTTCCTCAGTTGGCCCCAAATTTATTGTCTCTGGTTGTACAGAACACTTTCTTTTCTTGTAAACAGCATTAAAATTATTGGTTCCCTATGCAAGTCAGACTTTTTGGGAGACTCGGACTTTTTTGTTCTGTACAGTAGATGTAAAAAATCCCATGTTTTGCAGTGGTGTTCTCGTGTTCTCCTGCTCTCTGAGCAAGTATTTGTGCTAAATTTTAGTCATGAGGAAACCAATTGAGTCACTGCCAAAATTTGTGTAAAAGTTAGTGTAAACTGGCTGCTGTTGGCTGGCTACATCACAACAATGATTGCATGTTAACAAAAAATTCTTAGTTTTCAGATGTTTATGCAGTACCCATGACATGGTTCTTAACCCCCCCGCCCCCTGGTTAATGTAGCCAAGTAACAAATTGAGCTCCACTAGTAAAGTTGTTGATTCTCAACCACTGCCAACCCAGTGAGTCCTTAATAGTTGGATGTGATTTGATTTGAAGCCTTGAAATACTTGACTTTCTCCACTGACAGTGAGGCTCAAATCTTTCCACAGTACCACAGTTTTATTTCTTCTTGTTTAATTTCTAGTGTATACTGCCTTCTGAATGGCAGCAGGATCAAGGGGCTGGCTTGATTTGGTCTGCTTCCATTCTTGTTTAAGATGCTCAGCCTCCAAACACTGTTTTCATATTGAACTGATCCTGACCTTAATGTCACAACTTAAATTACTTTTCAAGACTGCTCTCAACCTAAACAATATTTGCTGGTTTGAAGTATGGATCTAAAAGAGCAACATAAACTCTAGTTATTTGGTTTTCAATCTGAAATTGGCATGGAAGTTCTACATGAGGAGCTGTGGCCTGTCACCTGGTTCCATGTGTCAGCATTTTCACCAATCCCTTTATTTCCAGATTGAATTGGCAAGGAAAGGAGCAGATTCAGCAAATCAGAAACTGCATGATGTCCAGAAGAAACTGCATCAGACCTGGCTTGATTGGCAGAAGAAACAGGCAGAAGAGCAAGTGGAGGAAGAGGGACCTCCAAAACCAGAAGTAAGAACTTTTTTGAAGTTCTTTCTTTCTGCTGTGGAATTGGTGGGTGGGACACTAGTGGAAAAAGGTCAGCATGGAACAGTCCTGACAAGAACAGAAGATCTGATTGTTCTAGTCAAAACTGAAACAGCTGAACAGAACTTTATTACAGGAAAAACCAGTGAATATTTCCAAATGTCATCAAACTGGGAGGTCCTGACTGTGTACTTAAGGATCAAGACTTCCCTTGAAAGCTTTTGGAAAATTGATCTCCAGTCCAAATGGTGATCAAGGTAACTTTGGCTTGAATGTCAATACTAGAGGCAGCATGTCCCTGGTTAACAATTAACATGACTGAGTAAACTAATTCAAATTAATATTGGCAGTTTCACTCTAGTGGTGTTCACCTCTGACTTGCCTCTTCTGTGACTTGTTTTTCTGTCACTACTGAGCGTCTGCAAATTCAGTGTGAACCTGAAGTGAGAACTTTCTGGTAATTATGTAATCCATGCAGGCAAAGATTAGACTAGAACAGTATGTTTTATAAAATTTGTACTGGGCTTCACTTCAGCTGTGATGCAGTTGGTTTGTCCAACTACAATAAATACTGTTATTGAAATTCATTTTATTGTACATCTTGAATGACTGTTCAGTATTTGGTGCTGATCAGTGTTGTGGCACAGTGTGGTAGTTTTCTGTAACTGTTGCTTTTAACTCACCAGATCAGGCCAGGATGTTCCTCAAGGTTACCCAGACAATGTTTGCCAGTCTTTGCTTTACCAAGATCTGTCTGGTCAGCTGGATCAGCTAGTTACCAAGGATTATTGGTTTCCTATCATACTGCATAATCTTAATGCTCCAACAGTAGATTGGAGGTTTTTTGAAGGATGATCTTTTTTGAAATGGGCCAGAAGATTATTAGTTTCCAATAATCTGTTACTTGTAATCAGTGAAAATCTTTGTGCTTAAGTTTTAAGATCCCTTGGATATACAAAGGTGACAAGATTCTAATAAGTTGTGTTTTTTTGGTACTGCAGCAGCTTGAATCCCGAACCCTAAGCATGACTCGTGGTCTAGCCCAGCAGCTACAGACGACCTGCCTAACTTTAGTTTCAAATGTACACGGCCTCCCTCAACATATTCAGGACACAGTGCAGCAGATCCGCAAAACAGCAGAGACCATCCACACGTCGTTCTCATCTGCCAATTCCTTCGGTGATCTTTCAGGACAAATGCTAGCACAAAGCAGAGAGCGAATGCTGAAGATCCGGGAGTCAATGGATGGGGTGATGGACTATGTACTTCACAACACTCCTCTTAACTGGCTGGTGGGTCCATTTGTCCCACAACCAAACGAGTGCACTGAATCAGAGGAGATTGTAGTGGAGGAAGCTAAAGAATAGATATAACTGTACTCTAAACAGTTAGACCTCAGAATTAAACTTGAGGTATAGCCTTATTTCTGAAAGCTTTGAATAAACAGCATTAACATTCACTTGAATTCAGTTTTAATTTGTTACCTATTAATGATCCCTAAGTGTTTTTGTTTCTTATTTGGATAATGCTATCCAGAGACTCTTGACATCTGTACTAGTGTTGAATTTTCAATTTAATAAAGCTCTTATCTGAAACTCAGTTGATCTTGACATTTGCATATGAAGGGATATCAGGCCTTCTGTTTAGCAGAAGTGTTAGAAAACCTCTGCACTGTAACTCTTGGGCCGTCTGACCATTTGCATATTAAACATTCACTGTACAAGTAAGATTCTATATTTGAGTTTTCTAATGAACCCTGATAAAACCAGGGTCAACTGAATTGCTAGTCCCTAGTTATTCTTACTCTTTCTCATAAAACCTTCCCCACTATTGAACTTCTGAGCACAGTCAGCTAGTAATCTGAAATATTGCCATACAGCAGTCATTTCACTTGTGCCTTTTTTTCTGTAAGATTGAAATAGAAGAAAGCTGTGCATCACTTTAATGCCTCTTTTGAAATGATTATTTGTGTTTTGCATTCTCAACCACTCCTCCTAGGACAAGTCACTTCTCCCAGGATCATTCTTGTCAACCTCCCTGGGCCTTCACCAACAATCTGTTCTCCCAGATGGGGCCCAAAACTGCTGTCTGCCTAGAGCCTTCTGAAACCTTAGCTGGTTTGTCCCAGCTCTTGTTAGCATTCAGTAAGAGGCTGAGAATACGTTTGTCTTCCTAACTGTCAACTGAGTCTATATGTTAACATTTTTGAGGATACTAACCAGGACTCCTATATCCCTTTGTGCTGCAAATCTCCAAAGCCTTTCCCCTTTTTTTAAGGAAAATAATCTAAGTCTCTTTTCACCGAAGTGAGATTATGCACACTTTTCCCATGTATTCCATCTTTGCATCTGCCACTTCTGTGCCCAGTCTCCCAGCGGGTCCAAGTCCTTCCACTTTCTTGCTACTTCCACATCACTACCTAGCCCTGTACTTATGTATTCATTAGAGTTTTTAGAAGGTTGAAGGGAGATCTAATAGAAACTCACAAGATAATGCGTGGCTTAGACGGTGGATGCTGGGAGGTTGTTTTGTTAGGTGGGGAGACTAGGACCTGTGGGCACAGCCTTGGAATTAAAGGGGGTAAATTTAGAATGAAAATAAGATATTTCTTCAGCCAGAGTGGTGGGCCTGTGGAATTCATTGCCACGGTGTGCAGTGTAGGCTGGGATGTTAAATGTCTTCAAGGCAGAGATTGATAATTCCTTGAGATCCAGAAATTATAGGCTACAGGGAGTGTGCAGGTAAGTGGAGTTGAAATGCCCATCAGCCATGATTAAAAGGCAGAGTGGACTTGATGGGCTGAATGGCCTTACTTCACCTTACTTCCACTCCTGTGTCTTATGGTCTTTGTGCTGCCTATAAACAGATCAACAATGCCCTCCATTCCTTTGTCTACATTATTAATGTATAATGTAAATAGTGGTCCCAACACTGACCGCCACTGAAAAGTTACCCCTTTATCCTTACTCCCTGCCTTCTGTCAGTCAGCCACTCCTCTGCTAGTACTTTGTCCCTGAAACCATGGACTCTTGTTAGCAGCCTATTGTGTCAAAGGTCTTCTGGAAATCCAAAAAATCACGTCCACTGGCTCTCCATTGTCTAACTTGCTCCTTGACTCCTTTGAAGAATTCCAACAGACTTGTCTGGCATGACATCCCCTTGATATAGCTGTGCTGACTCAGCCTTATTTTACCATGCCCCTTCCAAGTACCTTGCAATCTCATTCTTCATAATGGTTTCTTTAAGATCTTGCCAACAACTGAGGTCAAGCTAACCAGCCTATAATTTCCTGTCTTCTGCCTCCCTTACTCCTTAAACAGGGGTGTTACATTAGCCATTTACCACTGTCCCTGATTCCAGTATTTCTGAAAGATCACTACCACTGTATCTGCAATTTCCTCAGCCATCTCCTTCAGAACCAGAGTGTAGTCCATCCACCAGAAGCTCCTTGGTGATGGCCACTACACTCACCTCTGCCACTGACTCTCTTAAAGTTCTGGTATGTTGCTGGTGTCTTCCACTGTGAAAACTAATGCAAAGCACCTATTCAGTTCATCTGACATTTCTTTGTTTACCATTACTTCTCCAGCCTCATTTTCAATGCTCCAATGTCTGCTCTTCTCTGTCTCTTACCTTTTTAAGTTTTTTTTTAAATAAAACTCTTGCAATCTTCTTTTATTTCTAGCTAGAATACTTATTTCATCTTGTCCTGTGCCGGTTTTTAAAGGCTTCCCAATCCTTCAGCTCCCCACCAAACTACATCATATTGTGTGCTTTTTCTTTTGTTTGTATGCTGTCCCTTGTCAGCCATAGTTGCCTCATTCCCCCCTTAGTATGTTTCTCCTTCCTTGGGACGAATTTCTGCTGTGCTCCTGAATTACCCCCAGAAATGGCTGTCATTGCTGCCCCACCATTTTCCTTGCCAGGCTCCCCTTCCAATCAACTCTGGCCTGCTATTCTCTCATGTTTCTACAGTCATCTCTACTCTATTGTAATTTTGTGCCAGAGACCTGTGCCCCACTGCTTTCCCCTGGTAAGTTGTTCCCCCCCTCAACAGTATCCAAAACGGTATACATATTGTTGAGGGGAATGGCCACAGGGGATCCCTGCACTGCCTGCCAGTTCCCTTTCCTTCCGCTGACCGTAACCCATCTGCCTTTTTCCTGTACCTGAGGAGTGACTACCTCCCTGTAACTCCTCTCAATAACCCCCTCTGCCTCCCGAATGATCCGAAGTTCATCCAGCTCCAGCTCCAGTTCCCTAACACGGTTTTCGAGGAGCTGGAGTTGGGTGCACTTCCCGCAGATGTAGTCAGCAGGAACTCTCGTGGTGACCCTTACCTCCCACATTCTGCAGGAGGAACATTCAACTGCCCTGACCTCCGTTCCCATTATTCTAAATTCCCAAGACTTAAAAAAATAAAGAATAAAAAATAAACTTGTTACCTTACCAACCAGGCACACAACCTTTTTTTTGGTTAGAGAAGGAGGATGGGTGGGAGACACTACCCGGGTAGTGTTTCGGGTAACGCAACCACACAAATATATTACCTCACTCACTCACCAGTCCCGTGTTGGCTCCTGCTCAGCATACCTCCGCCTATTCACGAGGTAAGCTCTTTATAGATTCAAAAATAGTGATTCACCGGCTTCCCGACAGGCTCCTGCTCCAAGCTCCCGCTCGCGCTGCTGCTGCAGCCAGAAGGGAAGGGGGAAGAGGAGCAGAGCATTAGTCAATGGAAACTCCACAGTTAGGGGGACAGATAGGAGGTTCTGTGGGGACGAGAGAGACTCACGGTTGGTGTGTCGCCTCCCAGGTGCTAGGGTGCGTGATGTCTCTGATTGTATTTTTGGGATCCTTAAGGGGGAGGGGGAGCAGCCCCAAGTCGTGGTCCACAATGGCACCAACAACATAGGTAGGAAGAGAGATGGGGATTTAAGGCAGAAATTCAGGGAGCTAGGATGGAAGCTGAGATCTCAGACAGAGTTGTCTCTGGTTTGTTGCCCGTGCCACGTGCTAGTGAGGCGAGGAATAGGGAGAGAGAGGAGTTGAGCACGTGGCTACAGGGATGGTGCAGGAGGGAGGGTTTCGGATTCTTGGATAATTGGGGCTCTTTCTGGGGTAGGTGGGACCTTTACAAGCAAGATGGTCTTCACCTGAACCAGAGGGGTACCAATATCCTGGGGGGGAAATTCACTAAGGCTATTCGGGTGGGTTTAAACTAATTCAGCAGGGGGATGGGCACCAAAATTGTAGTTCAAGTATAGAAAAGGTTGAGAGTAAGGAGGTCCGAAATAAAGTTTCAGGGAAGCAAGATGGCACCGGCAAGCAAGAGGTTGGTTTGAAGTGTGTCTACTTCAATGCCAGGAGCGTCCAGAATAAGGTGGGTGAACTTGCAGCATTGTTTAGTACCTGGGACTTCAATGTTGTGGCCATTTCGGAGACAAGGATAGAGTAGGGACAGGAATGGTTGTTGCAGGTTCCGGGATTTAGATGTTTCAGTAAGAACAGAGAAGATGGTAAAAGAGGGGGATGTGTGGCACTGTTGGTCAAGGACAGTATTACAGTTGCAGAAAGGATGTCTGGGGACTCGTCAGCTGAGGTAGTATGGGCTGAGGTTAGAAACAGGAAAGGAGAGGTCACCCTGTTGGGAGTTTTCTATAGGCCTCCAAATAGTTCCAGAAATGTAGAGGAAAGGATAGCAAAGATGATTCTCAATAGGAGTGAGAGAGACAGGGTAGTTGTCATGGGGGACTTCAACTTTCCAAATATTGACTGGGAACACTATAGTTCGAGTACTATAGATGGGTCAGTTTTTGTCCAGTGTGTGCAGGAGGGCTTCCTGACACAGTGTGTAGATAGGCCAACAAGGGGCGAAGCCACATTAGATTTGGTACTGGGTAATGAGCCCGGCCAGGTGTTGGATTTGGAAGTAGGTGAGCACTTTGGTGATAGCGATCACAATTCTGTTATGTTTACTTTAGTGATGGAAAGGGATAGGTGTATACCACTGGGCAAGAGTTATAGCTGGGGGAAAGGCAATTACGATGCGATTAGGCAAGATTTAGGGAGAATAGGATGGGGAAGGAAACTGCAGGGGTGGGCACATTAGAAATGTGGAGCTTATTCAAGGAAAAGCTCCTGTGTGTCCTAGATAAGTATGTACCTGTCAGGCAGGGAGGAAGCTGTAGAATGCGGGAGCTGTCGTTTATGAAGGAGGTGGAATCTCTGGTCAAGAGGAAGAAGAAGGCTTATGTTAGGATGAGATGTGAAGGCTCAGTTAGGGCACTTGAGGGCTACAAGGTAGCCAGGAAAGACCTAAAGAGAGAGCTCAGAAGAGCCAGGAGGAGACATGAGAAGTTGTTGGCGGATAGGATCAGGATAAACCCTAAGGCTTTCTATAGGTATTTAAGGAATAAAAGAATGACAAAAGTAAGATTAGGCCCAATCAAGGATAGTAGTGGTAAGTTGTGTGTGGAGTCAGATGAGATAGGGGAAGCGCTAAATGAATATTTTTCAACAGATTATGATTATTTAATATAATTATAATTAATTCATATTATTTAATATATATAATAATAAATAATATTTTAGATTAGGGATAGTTATATATATTTAATTAAATAATATATTATAATTATTTAATATAATTATAATTATATTAGTACACTCAGTATCTTCACTTTCTGTAGGATTTCTAATTCCTTTGTTGGTTGCAGTAGGTTGCAGAGAGACATAGATAAGCTGCAGAGCTGGGCTGAGAGGTCGCAAATGGAATTTAATGCAGACAAGTGTGAGGTGATGCACTTTGGTAGGAGTAACCAGAAGGCAAAGTACAG
Source organism: Stegostoma tigrinum (assembly GCF_030684315.1). NCBI lineage: Eukaryota > Metazoa > Chordata > Chondrichthyes > Orectolobiformes > Stegostomatidae > Stegostoma > Stegostoma tigrinum. Next base: position 32,057,536 of record NC_081383.1, read on the forward strand.
GGCTAATGGTAAGATTCTTAGCAGTGTAGATGAGCAGAGAGATCTCGGTGTCCATGTACACAGATCTTTGAAAGCTTTGGAAAGGGTGCAGAGTAGATTTACTAGGATGTTGCCTGGTATGGAGGGAAGATCTTACGAGGAAAGGCTGAGGGACTTGAGGCTGTTCTCATTAGAGAGAAAAAGGTTGAGAGGTGACTTAATTGAAACATATAAAATAATCAGAGGGTTAGATAGGGTGGATAGGGAGAGCCTTTTTCCTAGGATGGTGACGGCGAGCAAGAGGGGGCATAGCTTTAAATTGAGGGGTGAAAGATATAGGACAGATGTCAGAGGTAGTTTCTTTACTCAGAGAGTAGTAAGGGAATGGAATGCTTTGCCTGCAACGGTAGTAGATTCGCCAACTTTAGGTACATTTAAGTCGTCATTGGATAAGCATATGGACGTACATGGAATAGTGTAGATTAGATGGGCTTGAGATCGGTATGACAGGTCGGCACAACATCGAGGGCCAAAGGGCCTGTACTGTGCTGTAATGTTGTATGTTCTATATGTTCTATGTTACATCTTCTCCCTCTCAAAGTGCAGAGTGAATTCTTTTATATCATGGTCATTGTCTCCTAGGGGTTCCTTTACCTTAAGCTCCTCAATCAAGCCTGCCTTGTTACACAAACCCAAATCCAGAATTGCCTGTTTCCTTGTGGGCACTACTACAAGCTGCTCCAAAAACACCATCTCGTAAACATTCCATGAATTCCTTTTGTTGAGATCCACTAACAACCTGATTTTTTTCTGAGTCAACCTGTATATTGAAGTTCTCCATGATTATTGTAATGGTGTATTTCTCAGATGTAGTTTCTAGCTCCTGATTTATTTTCTTCCTCACATGCTGTCTGTAGCTAGAAGGCCTGTACATAACTCCCATCAGGGTCTTCTTTCCTTTATGGTTCCTCAACTCCACTGAATCGATGCCATGCCTTACAACCCTGTATCGCAGTCTCTGACTATTTCTACGCAGCTCACATCCTGAAAGCTGCCATTATTCTCCCATGGCATACTTTATCCCACTAAATGAAGTGGCATGGGTAATTTTCCTATGCCTGTAACAATTCGAAAGTAACAACAACCTGTTGAATGAAGAAATAGCAAATGAAACATAGTGAAATTGTAGAGGCAAATCACTGATTGGACAAGAATACTTTACAAAATGATTAATCCAAAATTCTTGTATAGTTCTGAGGGGTCTGTCTTGCTGTCAAATTATCAATGGCTATTCACATAAATTTGGCACGTTAGATTTCTAACATATACAGTTAATTAAGAAATAGGTCTGCCATTAAACTTGTGACTAAATTTCACTCAGGTATCCTAAGAGCAATTATGATTATTTCTACACATGGCATTTTTTAGAGACATTTCATATACTTGTTAACTTGTGCTATTAACTTGGTGGGGTTGGGACTTTTTAATGCCTTAAACATGTTAACAATCCAACCATAGCTGACTATTCTTAGTTTGGCATCAGTTGATGAAAACCGCTGCATATGTATAAATAACAATTCATGGAAAATAAATGGCTTCACCAAGCCCAATATTCGTAAGTTTTTTGCTAAATCAGCATCAAGATTACTGAAGCTGAGAAGGGCAACTAGTGATAATAAAATGTGAGGCTGGATGAACACAGCAGGCCAAGCAGCATATCAGGAGCACAAAAGCTGACGTTTCGGGCCTAGACCCTTCATCAGAGTCTAGGCCCGAAACGTCAGCTTTTGTGCTCCTGAGATGCTGCTTGGCCTGCTGTGTTCATCCAGCCTCACATTTTATTATCTTGGATTCTCCAGCATCTGCAGTTCCCATTATCTCTGAGGGCAACTAGTGCTTTTGTTTTATTTTTGCAAGAAAAAATGTGCAGTTTTGCAAAGGTTAAAAGATTTGTGAACAGTCTAATTCTAAGCAATATCATCTACAGTGCATAATCAATTCACAATCTTTTCAAACTGATTTATGATAGTGTCCAACCACTCACCTACTACCAGCAACTGTCTCCAGCAAACTAAATTGGAATGTAATGTTTAAGGCTAAATTTAAGGAATCCCCTATAGCACCTGATCCATACCGTGGCTTCAAGTCAGCCAGATATGTTAGGCAGATACAAGTGGTTTGTGCTGAGGAGAAAACATCCAAACCCATACATTACCGTTTCAGATAACCATCAGCTCAGACCTTTTTATTTATCCTTTGTGAATCCACTAGGGGAAATATTGGCTAATCTCAAAAATCTCAATTTTGTGGATTGTGACTCCTGCATCGCTTTGTTGCATTTCAGTGGAACATTAAGTGCTAGCACTTCCTATGTTTTCACTACCTACATCAGCAGAATCACAAAGACTGTCACGGTTGTGTAAGAGCACTAGGCCCCTGGAACAACATTATAATGATATCCCAGGACCTCACATCGCTGAAAATAAATACCACAGTGAGGGCAGAGTTAGAACACACTTGAAAGAAACTCTGGAAGAACACCAGATCAGACTGTTGGATGGCATGAACATTCAAAGAAGATAAATTAGTCCTTACCTTATGTAACTATAAGCCAAAGCTTGGTACATCTACAATTACAGCAGTATTTAAGATTGATGTATAATAAATCGTATTACTTTGAGATCTAGTCTGAAGAACTGCCCTTGATGTTGCCTTCTCCTTGATCAGTAGGTAAAGCAAACCATATGATAAAAATGTCACTACTTAGACGTAGCTTTTTGAGAGGAGGTAGATTCTTATTATAAGATTAGATTTCCTACAGTGTGGCAAGAGGCCCTTCGGCCCAACAAGTCCACACTGCCCCTTGGAGCATCCCACCCAGACTCATCACCCTAAAATCCACACACCGCTGAACACTATGGGCAATTTAGCATGGCCAATCCACCTAACCTGCACATCTTTGGACTGTGGGAGGAAACCCACGCAGACACAGGGAGAATGTGTAAACTCCACGCAGACAGTCGCCCGAGGCTGGAATCAAACCCAGGTCTCTGGTGCTGTGAGGCTGCAGTGCTAACCACTGAGCCACCGTGCCACCCGTGTGGTCTGAGTTTTTTTCCGAAAATCTAGCTACAACCTGCTGTTGACATCAATATCAGGAATTACCTAATGAACCATGGAAGCAATTCAAGAAGAGGGTCAATGACCTGATACGAGTGGTCAAGATGAGTGAGTTTCCCTTCAAATGGAATAGCCTGCCATAACCCTTATCCACTGCCTAATACTCCATCAAGATCTACCAACAATCTCTGCCAGTACTCAACTCGGCATCCACAGGTTGTTCCTCCCTTCATGCGCTCAGCGCTGTTCCAAACTTTGAATACACAACTTGCACACGCTGATGACTATTCAACCGTGACATCACCTGAACATATTGTAAAGCACCAACTGATAGACTGCCCACTCACTCTCAGAAGACAATGCATCTGATAGGGCACCACAAAGAGGTAAAAGCAAGGCACTGGATTAGGAAAGTGCATCTGCACATTTTAATCTTCAAGGGGAACAGTGCTGATCATTGTGGGTAAAGGGAGAAAGATTTGCATTTGCAGTGTGCCTTTCATGACCCAGAACTTTCCAGATAATTCCAGAACTTAACAAATAATGAAGTACTTCTGAGTCATTGTTTAATGTAGGAAATATGGCAGCCAATTTGTGCACAGCAAGATCCCACGAGCAGCAATGTGATCATGAACAGGCCATCTAATGGGTGTCACAGAGGCCATGACCACTGGTAAACTTCTGGATCAAAAATGATGGTATCTATATAGCTAATCATCCACTGATAGCACAACCTCTTCTCATTCATAAGTTACAGGTGGCAAAAAGCATCTCCCCTCATCATAATCCACCCCTTGTCACCTTTCTGTTTCAAACGACCAAGACTGGAGCCTTCCCAGTAGTGGAGGAAGAGAACAGTGAAGATGAAGGGGCACCATCTCTGAATCCTTCACTTACAGCCATCAGCGGTAAGACTGACACAGTATGTTTGAGTGGCTAGGTTACAGGATGCTAAGACTCAGGGTGAAGGAAAACACGTGTGAAGGAACCAGGGTTTTGGGAAACAGCTGTTTATATCTCCAACAGCAGCCTGGAGACTGTGAGCTATTTCTAAGAATTACAGTCATTTTGGTTATGACAAACCTTGAGTCATAGAGTTATAGAGTCACACCCTTCAGTCCAAATATCCACATCAACCGTGTTCCCAAACTAAACTAGTCCCACCTGCTTGTGCTTGGCTGATATATCTCCTGTTTATGAACTTATCCAAATGTATTCTAAACATTGCAACCCTACCTTTATCCATCACTTTCTCTAGCAGTTTATTCCCCATACAAGATAATAAAATGTGAGTCTGGATGAACACAGCAGGCCAAGCAGCATCTCAGGAGCACAAAAGCTGACGTTTCGGGCCTAGACCCTTCATCAGAGAGGGGGGTGGGGTGAGGGTTCTGGAATAAATAGGGAGAGAGGCGGAGGCAGACCGAAGATGGAGAGAAAAGAAGATAGGTGGAGACAGTATAGGTGGGGAGGTAGGGAGGGGATAGGTCAGTCCAGGGAAGACGGACAGGTCAAGGAGGTGGGATGAGGTTAGTAGGTAGATGGGGGTGCGGCTTGGGGTGGGAGGAAGGGATGGGTGAGAGGAAGAACAGGTTAGGGAGGCAGAGACAGGTTGGACTGGTTTTGGGATGCAGTGGGTGGAGGGGAAGAGCTGGGCTGGTTGTGTGGTGCAGTGGGGGGAGGGGACGAACTGGGCTGGTTCAGGGATACGGTGGGGGAAGGGGAGATTTTGAAACTGGTGAAGTCCACATTGATACCATTAGGCTGCAGGGTTCCCAGGCGGAATATGAGTTGCTGTTCCTGCAACCTTCAGGTGGCATCATTGTGGCACTCTAGGAGGCCCATGATGGACATGTCATCTAAAGAATGGGAGGGGGAGTGGGAATGGTTTGCGACTGGGAGGTGCAGTTGTTTGTTGCGAACTGAGCAGAGCTGTTCTGCAAAGCGGTCCCCAAGCCTCCGCTTGGTTTCCCCAATGTAGAGGAAGCCACACCGGGTACAGTGGATGCAGTATACCACATTGGCAGATATGCAGGTGAACCTCTGCTTAATGTGGAATGTCATCTTGGGGCCTGGGATAGGGGTGAGGGAGGAGGTGTGGGGGCAAGTGTAGCATTTCCTGCGTTTTCAGGGGAAGGTGCCAGGTGTGGTGGGGTTGGAGGGCAGTGTGGAGCGAACAAGGGAGTCACGGAGAGAGTGGTCTCTCCGGAAAGCAGACAGGGGTGGGGATGGAAAAATGTCTTGGGTGATGGGGTCGGATTGCAGATGGCGGAAGTGTCGGAGGATGATACGTTGTATCCGGAGGTTGGTGGGGTGGTGCGTGAGAACGAGGGGGATCCTCTTAGGGCGGTTGTGGCGGAGGCGGGGTGTGAGGGATGTGTTGCGGAAAATACGGGAGACGTGGTCAAGGGCGTTCTCGATCACTGTGGGGGGAAAGTTGCGGTCCTTGAAGAACTTGGACACCTGGGATGTGCAGGAGTGGAATGTCTTATCGTGGGAGCAGATGCAGCAGAGGCGGAGGAATTGGGAATAGGGGATGGAATTTTTGCAGGAGGGTGGGTGGGAGGAAGTGTATTCTAGGTAGCTGTGGGAGTCGGTGGGCTTGAAATGGACATCAGTTACAAGCTGGTTGCCTGAGATGGAGACTGAGAGGTTCAGGAAGGTGAGGGATGTGCTGGAGATAGCCCAGGTGAACTGAAGGTTGGGGTGGAAGGTGTTGCTGAAATGGATGAACTGTTCGAGCTCCTCTGGGGAGCAACAGGCGGCGCCGATACAGTCAACAATGTACCGGAGGAAGAGGTGGGGTTTGGGACCTGTGTAGGTGCGGAAGAGGGACTGTTCCACGTAACCTACAAAGAGGCAGGCATAGCTGGGGCCCATGCGGGTGCCCATGGCCACCCCCTTAGTCTGTAGGAAGTAAAACCACTTTTGTGTAAAAATGTTGCCCCTCATGTCCTTTTTAAATCTTTCTCCTCTTACCTTAAAAATATGCTCCATAGTTTTGAGCTCCCCCACCCTAGGGAGAAGACTCTTCTTATCGGCCAGACCAAAGCCCCTCAAAAAATATCCAGAAGATAGTCTAGACCCTAACTTTTTCTTATCTTAAGGTTCAGTGTAAGATGATGCTTTCCATATACAATCTGATTGGTCAAAAGCAAAACACACTTTATTTTTACATTGTTAGAGATAAAATAAAACTGCAGATGCTGGAATCGAAGGTAGACAAACAGGAGGCTGGAAGAACACAGCAGTCCAAGCACTATTCTGTAAGAAAGGAGCAGTCAACTTTTTGGGTACTAAAGGAGGGTAATACCTGAAACATTGATTGCTCCTTTTCCCCAGATGCTGCCTTGCCTGCTGTGCTCTTCCAGCCTCCTGTTTGTCTACCTTATTTTTACATTACCCATGAAAATGCCGACAATGTAAAAATAAACGTAAAGAATTGGCTTTATGTAACTATTGAAATGTTTAACAAAATAATAGATATATTAACTACTACTAATTAACTATTCCAATATAGCAACATTCCTTAAACACACCCTTGGCAAAAGCGAATTCTGTAAAATAGATTGTCTCATAGGCAATTCTCCAGTCCAGGAGGAAAAACATCAAAAGAAAACTCTGAAAGAGACAGTAGCAGGGAGGAGATCTACTGGAGTTTCCAAACCCAGCTTCTAGACCCGAGCAACTGCTACTGAGAAACAAAAACTGAAAATCCTAACTCTGTGGGAGCTGGACCCCACCGCCACCAGGCGGATGGAATTTTTGCAGGAGGGTGGTGTCCATTTGATGTCCATTTCAAGCCCACCGACTCCCACAGCTCCCTAGAATACACCTCCTCCCACCCACCCTCCTGCAAAAACTCCATCCCCTATTCCCAATTCCTCCTCCTCTGCCGCATCTGCTCCCAGGATGAGGCATTCCACTCCCGCACATCCCAGATGTCCAAGTTCTTCAAGGACCGCAACTTTCCCCCCGCAGTGGTCGAGAACGCCCTTGACCGCGTCTCCGGCATTTCCCTTAACACATCCCTCACACCCCGCCCCCACCACAACCGCCACAAGAGGATCCCCCTCGTTCTCACACACCACCCCACCAACCTCCGGATACAACGCATCATCCTCCGACACTTCCGCCATCTACAATCCGACCTCACCACACAAGACATTTTTCCATCCCCACCCTTGTCTGTCTTCCGGAGAGACCACTCTCTCAGTGACTCCCTTGTTCGCTCCACACTCCCCTCCAACCCCACCACACCCGGCACCTTCCCCTGCAACCGCAGGAAGTGCTACACTTGCCCCCACACCTCCTCCCTCATCCCCATCCCAGGCCCCAAGATGACCTTACATATTAAGCAGATGTTCGCCTGCACATCTGCCAATGTGGTATACTGTATCCATTGTACCCGGTGTGGCTTCTTCTACATTGGGGAAACCAAGCGGAGGCTTGGGGACCACTTTGCAGAACACCTCCGCTCGGTTCGCAATAAACAACCGCACCTCCCAGTCACGAACCATTTTAACTCCCCCTCCTATTCTTTAGACGACATGCCCATCATAGGCCTCCTGCAGTGCCACAATGATGTCACCCGAAGGTTGCAGGAACAGCAATTCATATTCTGCTCGGGAACCCTGCAGCCCAACGGTATCAATGTGGACTTCACAAGCTTCAAAATCTCCCCTTCCCCCACCGCATCCCAAAACCAGCCCAGTTCATCTCCTCCCCCCCCCCCACTGCATCACACAACCAGCCCAGCTCGTCTCCTCCACCCACTGCATCCCAAAACCAGCCCAGCCTGTCTCCGCCTCCCTAACCTGTTCTTCCTCTCACCCATCCCTGCCTCCCTCCTCAAGCCACACCTCCATTTCCTACCTACTAACCTCATCTCACCTCCTTGACCTGTCCGTCTTCCCTGGACTGACCTATCCCCTCCCTTCCTCCCCACCTATACTCTCCTTTCCACCTATCTTCTTTTCTCTCCATCTTCGGTCCGCCTCCCCCTCTCTCCCTATTTATTCCAGAACCCTCTCCCCATCCCCCTCTCTGATGAAGGGTCTCGGCCCTAAATGTCAGCTTTTGTGCTCCTGAGATGCTGCTTGGCCTGCTGTGTTCATCCAGCTACACACTTTGTTATCTTGGATTCTCTAGCATCTGCAGTTCCCATTATCTCTGATACAAAACTGAGCTTTGAAGTCAGAAACGTGGAGGGTGAGATTCAGCTCCTCAACACTCTGTGAGAAGAAGGTCCTGAAGATTGCTAGGATGAAGAGGATGAAGGCCACATGTGAAGATACTGAAAACTCCAGTTACATCCAACCCAGTAAACTCTCCTTCACTGTGCTACTGTACCATTATCACCAGGGTTAACTCATTCTTGAACACTCAGGTTTCTACCCCTATTGAAGAGACAATGACCTCTCTTCTTTTATACAGGCACCAATAGCACTTGCATTGCCTCCACCCATGAGGAGGTCAGTGGCTCAGCACATCAGCTCCTCTTTCGTCTCTGAGGAGGAAGCCGCTCAGCTCTCAGAGGATGCACTGACAAGGCTTTCGGCTGCATTCTCCACCAGCTCAGAGACTTTCACCTCGGTGGTTACTCTAGCTAGATTAGACACTTAAGCTCAATCTAGTGAGCATATCACTGATACACTTCTGTAGCTGGTTGAGGAATAAATGTTCCAGATTGCTGGGACTTAGAAGACTTCCAGATATCAGAGGTTTGCTCAGGCCCAGGCAGAAGATGATCTCACGGTGTCATCTGTTAATACCTTCGTACAAGTGCACCAATAAATGTGCGGAAACAGCAGCAGGTTTGTCAGAGATTTTCAATGAATTGGATCAGAGGTTTGAGGAGTCCTCTTTCTGGAATACTGTCCTTCTGTGCTGTCTGCCTAAGGCTGTTACAGGAATAGTTGCGCTAGCCCTTGCCACATCCATTCATGCTGAGGGGAATATCAGAACCAGAACATAACATTTTGATGATGTGATTCTTGATCAATAATAGCCAATACAAATGAGGCTTCACCGTAGGTCATAATGCAGTATGGCACTGAAACCTCCCAAAAGGTGGGCAATTAATGCCTTTACATGGGCCTCGAAGTTATTTTAACTTATTCAAATATGCGCAGCTCAAGAATATTGATGGGTTATAAGTCTGGCAAGACTACACCCTCAACCCAGCCCCCCACCTCTGATGCACCCAGTCCCCACCTCTGAGGCACCATTGACTCTAACGGACCATGTTCTTTCAAATTTACAGCTCAGGGTACATTTGTAGCACTGAGGTATTGTGCAGCAATGAGACCTGTGAGAAGGGTTTGTGACATGGCAAATGCAGGTGGCACTTTTAAGTTCACCTGTAATCTATTAACATCACTGAGATGACAAAGGCACATTTACTAATTTGAGCAATTAAGTGGTCTTGATTGCTTGTGGCGAGGATTTGCAATGTGCTTTGTCGGTCAATGTATGAGGTACACATGAAGTGCAGATTGATGATAGATGTGTGGTGTCACTGAATCTATGGATGACTGATTAATGCAATTGCAAGTAGCAAGGCCTCATATTTCAATACCCTGCCCCCACAGAACCAAACTTACTTCACCCACTGTGAATGTGTTGGGAACTATTTTTCTCCTGCATTGCACAGTTGAGATTTGGTTGAAGATAGTATGTTATGCAGTTGTGCCCTTGTAAATGAGTTACAGGTTTCACCTGATAGTCTGGATTTTCCCTCCACCCTTTGGGTTCCATTTTATATTATTATCCCTGTCAACCTCATCAGCTTTCAGGCTCCCAACATTCCCCTTCAACCCTGTTATTTGGGTCTAAAAGACCCTCTCAACTCCTGGTTTGCCAGATTGCCCCACCTGCTATAAAAATCTACTGTCCTACCATAGATGTCAGATTACTGATGGCTTCTTGCAGTACTCCAGGCCCTCTCATAGTATATCAGATTCGTCTTATACTTGAAGCTGCCCCCTTGACAGTCAATATCCCCTCAATGTCACAACATAATGTAGCCCACCCACAGACTTGAGTGTAACACTTTTCCCAGGTCTACTCCCTGACAAGACATTGAACCATATTGCCCAAACCTCTCGCACTGACCTCCTGAATGATTTATGAGCACAGCCACGACTGAGCAAAGCCCAACCCCTGGACCGTTGCTCCCACAGCTCCCTGGCTGACATATTTGTATTCCCTGGACTGGTTGAACTTGCCTGCAAGACAGACCCTTGCCCAATACCTGGATAGCAAAGACAACAATCCCTGAACAATGATAATGGGAACTGCAGATGCTGGAGAATCCAAGATAACAAAGTGTGTAGCTGGATGAACACAGCAGGCCAAGCAGCATCTCAGGAGCACAAAAGATGATGTTTTGGGCCTAGACCCTCTCTCTAATGAAGGGTCTAGGCCCAAAACGTCAGTTTTTGTGCTCCTGAGATGTTGCTTGGCCTGCTGTGTTCATCCAGCTTCACACGTTGTTAATCCCTGAACAATGGTAGGACCCAGTGAAGAACTGCATGAAGCCATTTCCTGCACTGTAATCAGATAAGCTTCTGGACCAATTAAAATTAAAAGAGTACAAAGATCTAAAACTGACCACAGGGAAAGATCATCCAATCTGGAAAACATCTATCAGCCATGTATCATTGATCCAATTTCATTTCCTTACTACAACTTCCCCTTTAACTCCAACGTTCTTTTATTTTGTTAATGAATTGCCTGTATGAATTCTATGTATACAAGATGCATGACACTGCTTTGATCAAAATCCTTTGTTTCATCTTCAAAGAATAATTCAAGTTAATTAGACATAATTTTCCATCAACAAAACTATTCTGATCATCCTTGATTGGTTCATTTTGTCACTATAAATTGTTTCCAAAATTTCCCTTCTCCTGATGTCAAGCTGAGTTGCCTGTAGTTTTCAAGTTCATTCCTTTCCTCTTTCTCGAATAGTGGTGTAATATCAGCCACCTCCAATTTTATGGAACTACTTCTGTCTCTGAGAAGGCTTAAAAAATTGCGAGGAATGCAACTACCTTTGGATCTTCTAGCCAACTAGAATTCAGATCTGTACAGGCTCACCAATTTACCAAATCTCAATAATACTAATACTTTTAGCACGTCTTCATTATTTATTACTATCCTTCAATAGCTTTCCTCTCTACCTTCAGTATAACTTTAGAATCATCAGTTTCCTCAATGAAGACAAAAGCAAAGTATTCAGTTAATACTTTGGCAATGTCACACCATGAAAATAACCCTTTTGAGGCCTCAATTGATCCAAAGTTTCCCTGGCTAAATGGTTACACATCATTTTAGTGTCCACTACCTTCTCAAGGGCAACTAGGGATGGACAATAAATATCGCCCAGCCAACGACACGCACATCCCACAAAATGAATTGTTTTTAAAAAATATAATGTTACCAGGTCAGTCTTTTTCACAACCTCTCCTTGTCTTGCATGGGCATTACTTTCTCAATGCCCTCCTGTATGTTCTGTAATGCTGCTAGTTATTAATTGACACTTGATCCTTTAGGCTTGATTTCCTCCTTCTATTTTACCTTTTATTCCTTTGTCTTCTGGGGTGTGCATTAGTTTATGATATTTTGTTTCAGAGGAATTTGTCTTATTTGTAACTATTTCCTTAATGTCCTGTATTGCTGCTTTACCCTTCACTCACTTTTTCAATCTGTCTACATTGGCAAAATCATAATCCTCCCAAGGATCTTAGGGATACTCACTCATTTGAGAAGGACAACTGATGCTGTTTTAACCCAAGGGTCACCATGCTCCTGGTGAGGGGAGAGATTGAGAAGGAGAGTCCTCAGTGCTGCGAAAATTTAACCCTTGCAATCAGCATCATGCTGCTTTGAAAACCAGCCATCCAACCAACTGAGCTAACCAATCTATAATTATGTTCTTTCTTAAAACTTAAAAATGCTGTTTCCTAGTCAAGAAGTATTGCCTTCAATGTTTTCTGGGTGTCTTTTCATATTTACTTAAACCTGAGTTATGTTATTGTTAGCTAAATGATCTCCAAAGGTAGAAAACAGAGTGCGGTTGGTAGAGGGTTGCTTTTCAGGTTGGAGGCCTGTGACCAGTGGTGTACCACAAGTGCCTTTTGTCATTTATATAAGTGAGTTGGGTGTGAACATAGGAGGTATGGTTAATACATTTGCAGATGACATCAAAGTTGGTGGTATAGTGGACAGCAAAGGTTACCGCTAGTGCAAAGGGACCTTGATTAGATGGGCCCATAGGCCAAGGAATGGCAATTGGAGTTTAATTTAGATTAAGGTGAGGTGCTACCTTTTGGAAGGACAAATCAGGACAGTACCTAAACACATAATGGTACGGTCCTGGGGAGTGTTGCTGAACAAAGAGACTTTGGTGTTCAAGTTCATAGTTCCTTGAAAGTGGAGTCACAGGTGGACGGGAGAGTGAAGAAGGCATTTGGTCTGTTTGCCTTTATTGATCGGTGCATTGAGCATAGGAGTTGGGAAGTCATGTTGCAGCTGTACAGGACATTAGTTAGGCCACTTTTGGAATACTGTGTGCACATCTGGTCTCCCTGCTATAGGATGGGTGTTGTGAAACTTGAAAGGGTTCAGAAAAGATTTACAAGGATGTTGCCAGGTATGGAGGGTTTGAGCTTTAGGCAGAGTCTGAACAGGCTGAAGCTACTTTCCCTGGAGTGTCGGAGGCTGAAGGGTGACCTTAAAGAGGTTTATACATCATGAGGGCCCTGGATGGGTGAATAGGTTTAGGGTGAAAGAGGAAAGATTTAAATAGAACCTAGGGAGCAACTTTCTCACGCAGAGGGTCGTGCGTGTTTGAAATGAGCTGCCAGAGGAAGTGGTGGAGGTCGGTCCAATTACCAATATTTAAAAAGCATCTGGATGGGTATATGAATAGGAAGGGCTTAGAGGGATATGGGCCAAATGCTGGCAAACGGTACAAGACTAATTTAGGATGTCTGGTCAACATGGACGAGTTGGACAAAGCGTTTGTCCCATGCTGTACAGTTCTATGACTGTATGACTCCACTTTTTAAATCATGCTCTGGTTTCTTTACCTCATCTCTTAGAAGCAAATTCAACACTGCTTCCTTGCTTGTTGGGTTGGAATATTATTAACCAAGAGAAAATTCTTCAATTCAAGTATCTCAATTTTCTCTCTATTTTTATCTTTGCACTATGTTTTCTTTCCCCAGCCTAAATGGAGAAATTAAAGCTTCTAAACTTACTAATCTACCTTTGTCACGCACCTTTGAAATTTATTGACAAATTTGTTCATTGATTTCTTTCTCACTATTTGGATCCCTATTAAAAACAAGTGTTTTTTATTCATTCATGAGAGGAGGATGCCATTGGTTGGGTCAGCATTCATTGCCTCTGCCTAATTCCCAGGGGGCAGTGAGCGTCATCCAATTGCCATTCCTTGGCCTACTGGCCTACCTAATCAAGGTCCCTTTGCACTAGCGGTAAACTTTGCTGTCCACTCTACCACCATCAATAGATATTCAGTCACATGGAAGCCAAACGTGGCAAGGATGGCAGACTTCCTTCCCAAAAGGACATGAGTGAAGTAGATGAGCTTTGGTGACAATTGATAGGGATCATGATGCTTCCAATTTTTAAAAATTTTTTAAATTCTAGGTGTTTTTAAAATTTGAAGTCAAATTTCATCATAGGTAATGGTGGGATTTTAATCCATGTGTCCAGAACATTAGCCCTGGATTCTGGATTACAAGTGCAGTGACATTACCACTACACAACTACACAACCACCTCCCAATTCTTTTCTGTTTCTTCTTTCAAGCCTGATCAATTCTAGAATCATTTTGTGTGTCTTTTCTGCTCTTCTCAGAACGCCTTCAGATTAATATCTCGGCTACTATCTTATTAAGGACGCTGTTCAGAATGCACTTCCCTATTCTTTATTGTCATGGACATCAGCACAGCAATTTTGAGCACATATCTGCAAAATAGAACAGACATTATTTGAATTATATTATTAAATTAATGTTTATGCTTTCTATTGACTTTCTCCCGTTGACTATTTTAAGCTGTTAGCAGGGTAGAGAGAGAATTATTGAATCCCTGCAGTGCAGGAGGCTATTTGGCCCATTGAATCTGCACCAACTCTCCAAACAGCATCCCACCAAGACCTACCCCCTACCGTATCCCGTAACCCCATATTTAGCATGGCTCATCCATCTATCCAACACTTCCCTGGACGCAATGGGACAATCTAGCATGCCAATCTACCTAACCTGCAAGCCTTTGAACTGTGGAAGGAAATTGGAGCACCAGAGGAAACCCACACAGACACGGGGAGAATGTGCAAATTCCACACAGACAGTTGCTCGAGGCTGGAATTGAACGCAGATCCTTAGCAATGTGAGGCAGCAATGCTAAGCACTGAGCCATGGAGCTGCCCAAATTTGTCAATAAATTTCAAAGGTGGAGACAAAAGTAGATTTGTAATATTTGGAAGCTTTAATTCCTCCGTTTAGACTGAAGAAAGGTCATATGAGTTTATTATGCAACCATCTCTTACTATCAGCTATTATTATCCATTACTGTCAGCTACTGCTATCTATTACAATCAACTAGTAGTATTTGCTGTTCACTATCTCTTGCTATCATCCATTATTATCAGCTATGGTTGAAATGTTCATCAGCATCTAAGAAGTAAAACTAAGTGTAAGCATGCATGTGCGCCTTTATGAGAATTTATTTCTAAGGAATGATATTCAGTTCCAAGCTTCAACGGAATTGGCTTATTCTTATTCCGTCTGAAGCTCCTGAATAATTAGAATAACTTATTTAAAACAGTCAATTCAGCAAAGCTCTAATTCATGTAATCACAGTTGTGCACTGCCGTAAGGTTAGGGACAAAAGCCCATGCAATGGTGAGGAAGTATTGTGTACAGCCTATAAATTACACATATCCATCTGAAAACATAGCAGTTTGCAAATTAAGATGACATGCTAACGTTAGACTTTCTGACCCAGTAGAATTGTTAATTTCCTGTATTTCTTTTTCCTTTCGACACATATGTATCCATTCCAGTGAAAATTATAGTTGGTTTGAAACGCACACTTAATATTAGGCTCCAAGATGATGTAAGATGAACCAAATAAAATCTGAAAAACACAATATCATGAACATGACTTCAGCACTCAAATTTTGGATTCTAAGTCCAATAATATTGCAAACTATAATTTCACTAGTTATTTGTTTCGATCTTCAATCGAGATGATAGAATGTTATTGTATTATTGTTATATTGTGTAATAGCGGTATGTAATACTATATTGTGTGTCTCATTGAATCATTCAAGAAGATCAAGGCTGATCATCTGCCCCAAATCCTCTTTCCTGCACTGTTACCATATCTCCTACTCCATTTTTCCCCATTCATTTAGCCTGTTGCGTGGCATTTAGTGTTGATGATGGGAGTCTGGACAGTGGCAATATTTCCCGGTGAACAAAACCCTTTGTGAAAGCACGGAGACCCCAGCAGCTGGGACCTGTTAGCTGAAAAAGAAGCCGCCAACTCTTTGTTGCTCAGCAGCACCACTTGGAAGGTAGCGGCTGCTGCCGGTACTAGACCCACGTGAAGTGATGAGCATCCAGACCAGGCACAGGAGAATTATGGCACATGAGGTCACAGAGGGTGGGGGTTGTGATGGATGGGTAGGTGCTGTCAGCAGCAAGGGCAGGAGTCACTTCTCAGCAGGTTCCCCTTTTCTTGATGGTGGATCCCTCACTAATACGAACACAGGGTTTTGGAGCATATGTGGGGCCTTCAGTCCATTCAGCTACCCCACCATTCAATAAGAACATGGCTGATCTGACTGGAAATTACCCTTCCTGACCAACTCCATCCCCAACCACACCCCCCCCCCCTCGCAATCCAGTAACTTGACTCCCATGAATATCAAAAAGACTATTTAGCCTGTAATAAATTTCTGGACTGACCCTCCACTGCTTCCTGTGGAAAAGAATGCTCAGTCTAACAACCCCTGAGACCCTCCTCATCTTCATCTTAAATTCGAGCTTTATTATTCTTAAGCTGTTTCTCTTAGTTCTAGTCCACTTCACAACAGGGGAGGCAATGGTCCAGTGATATTATCACTGGACTGTTAATCCAGAGATCCAGATAATGTTCTGGGGACTTGGGTTCAAATCCCACCATGGCAGATGGTGGAATCTGAATTCAATTTTAAAAAAAAACTGGAATTAGGATGACCATGAATCCATTTACAATTGTTGAGGGAGAAAACCTAACTGTTTCACTAGTGAAGGAACTGCAATCCCTATCTGGTCTAGCCTACATGTGACTCCTGACCCACGGCAACATGGTTGGCTCTTAAGCACCTCCTGGGCAATTAGGGATGGTCAATAAATGCTGGCCTAGACAAAGACGTGTACATCTTATGATGAATTTTAAAAAAGGAGGAAATATCCTGTCTGTCAAGTTCCTTCAGAATCTCATATTTCAGTAAGATCACCTCTTATGTATCTAAACTTCAAAAGATTGTGCCAACCTGTTTAATCATTTTTAATAAATCCTTTATCCCAGGAATGAATTGAATGAGCTTTCTCTGAACTGTAAGTAGTCAAGGACTGTGATGCACTGCTTGAATTTTTGGTGAAGGCAAGTTCAATTGAAGCATTTAAGACAGATTGGACTGTGATCTAAAATTGAAGAGGGAAAGCCCATGAGAATGGTAATAAGTGAAATGTTTGTTCAGAGAGCAGGTACAGACATAATAGGCCAAAGGACCTCCTGCACTGTATTAGTTTTATGATTCTGTGCAGTTCACATTGCATGTACAGTAGATACCACAGATCACTGGAGAATTATCACCAGCACTGCCATTGCAAATCCCACAAATCCACTGGTATACAGATGTGGAGTAGTCTCCCCGGCCAACATCCCCAGTATGAAGGAACCGGTCACACACCATCAGCTGTGATACAACATTGTCCCTATGCCTGTCACTAGGCTCCCTAAACAAGTTGCTCTACTCTGAGTCCTGCAATGGTAAATGATCATTAGGAGGGCAGAAGGAATTCTACAGGGAAATCCTGAAAGCCTTCCGAAACAAACGCCACATCTCCACTGACACAAGGGAATCACCTGTCCTAGTATACACAAACTGGAAAAGGAGCTTCTGCAAAGGCACCAGCCACTCCAACTTCATTGACTGCATCATTTGGAGGCCAAATACAAGCAGCAGCAACAGCATGTAGGATCTAGAGCAGAGCATCCACCCTGCCTCCTCAAACACCACCTGGGGCTCCAGGGTTGGACTATTCAACCACCACAGAAACCGCCTCACCCCATCCTCCATCCTGACCGACTTACCAGAGAAGAAGAAATAGTTGAGGGCTGATTCCTGTGGTATTCCTTTAGGTACTGAGCGCTTTGCAGTGAGGGATCTGCTGAGTTCCCTCAAACATGCCAGGATTTCCATATGGACTTTTCATCTGCCACCATTAGGTACTAGAAGATGAGTTACCAAATCCCATATGTCTTTTATTCTCTCATTCAACCACCTCCTACTTTGCATGGTCAGTACTATATCAGTCATTCTATTTTATTAGGATTATGGTCATTTGTAAAACTTGCTAATCCCGATTGAGATAGTAGGAACTGCAGATGCTGGAGTATTTGAGATAACCAGGTGTAGAGCTGGATGAACACAGCAGGCCGAGCAGGAAAGCTGACGTTTCGGGCCTAGAGATAATGGGAACTGCAGATGCTGGAGATTCCAAGATAATAAAATGTGAGGCTGGATGAACACAGCAGGCCAAGCAGCATCTCAGGAGCACAAAAGCTGACGTTTCGGGCCTAGACCCTGCTTCAGAAACTTCAGCCTTCCGGCTCCTCTGACGCTACTTGGCCTGCTGCGTTCATCCAGGTCTACACCTCAATCCTGATAGAATTTTTACAATCTGCTTGTTCTCTCTCTGCAGACGCTGCATGATCTGCTAAGCATTTGCAGCATTTTGTGTTCTTCTTTCAGATGTTCAGCATCTGCAGTATTTTATACGTGGATAACGAAAAGCGGTAATCCTTGGGACGTAAATCTGAAAATTCTGCACACACAACAACTGCAGGCAAAATGCCCTGAAAGAGAATAAGGACTAATCGGATGGTGCAATGGGAAGACGGAATGAACGGGGACAGACGATTGTCATCCTTATCCAATAGTACCTCGGCCCAACCCAGTAGATGAGTCAAACTCCGCCTCTCAAATCTTTCATTGGTGTATGCTACCTTCAATTTCACTCTCTCCATATTGATTGCTTGGGCCTTCTGCCAATCATTCTGTGAGCCCCACCTGGTAGTAGAAGTCTGAAACATATCGTCTCAGTTGCAGCAAGTGTGAAGAGCAGTCAGTAAGTTTACGTGAAAAGTTTAGGCTATTTCCAAAGCATTTACTTGTTTTGTAGGTTTCGGGTGCGCTTTTGTCGTAAAGTATTCTTTTTACTGTTGGAAGTATCTCCGTTCCTGGTGTGTTGTGTCACGGGCAGGCTTTTTAAACCGGGTGTCCACCCAACTTTAGTAAACTGCTAATGACTTAGCTGCTGTTAAAGTGGCTGAAAATCTGTCCCTTGCTTTACTCCGTCATTATAATCCCCCTCTTGCTAGTTGAGGATAGCAGACTTGAGTATGTTAAACTGGCCGATTCTAATTCTAATTTGTTTGCTGAATAGTTATGGCGTCAGAAGTGACCAAAGACGTTCAAGTCTCCGATTTAGTCGAGCACCAGGAGAATGGAGAACAGCAGGTACTTTTTTTTAACGTGGCTCCAGCTTTGTTTGGTAACTTTGTGAAATATTCACCATCTACTACCGCGTATGTGGTGACCTGAGAATTCCTTCCAGTGTGTAACTTAGTGATCGAGGTGTCACGAGTTTGGGTCTGGTAATGCGGGAACTGCTTTCTGTTCTGAGGGGAAGTATTACTCAATGCTTTGGTCCTGCGACCTTTGTCCTAGTTTGTAATAACTCACGAAGTTCACGCGTGAGTAGGAGCTTCTGTTGGTGCTGATTGTAGCTTCTGTTCCCCGAGACCTATTCCAACAGACCAATTTTAAAATGAAGAGTGTATGTAGAGCGTTTAGAACCTGCCATTCGTGTCGAAGTATCTTCGCCCCACCCCGTTCTAAACTGGGTTCGTTACTTTTTTCCTTACTAGTCAACTTTTTGCTCTTTAAACGAGGCTAGGAAGCTCAACGCTTGCGAGGGCTGGCTTATTATTAATTAAACGCTTTGAAATGACCTATGGTGGTAACTAAAAGTAGTTATAGGGTTTTGAAGGCTGGCTGGGCCATATGAAGAGCTCCAGGATGGCGCGAAAGTACCTCGGTTACTGTGCCACGATTGCAGTTTGAAAATTTGCAGGAGGCTGAGATTCTGAGATGGATGTGGTCTCTCTACCCAGGAGTGGTTGGGGGGGTGGGGTAAGGAGGAGGGACTGAGGAGAGAAATCTCTGGGGTAAGGAGAGAGGATGAGCTTGGCTTTTTTCATCCCAGCTTGGATGATCTCCCCTGTGATTTTTATTCCAATGGAATGTTTCAGCACAAAAGGATGCCACCTTAGATCTGTCATGTCCAGGTGTCTCGATGTCTCTTTTTTTACACCCCCCCCCCCCCCCCCCCGTAACCCTGCAATATTTAATGTTAGAATTCTATGTCTCACGAATCTTGATTGAAAGTTCCGGGGGAAGAGTCATTGGACCTGTCAACTTTGACTTCTCTCCATAGATGCTGCTAGACCTGCAGACTCTTTCCAACAATTTGTTTTTGCTTTGAGTTTCCATTTAACTGGTATCTGTTGAGCCCAAGCAAAGTGTTGCAATAACTTTGCTGTATATCAGTTTATTTTGTCACCTTTTTTGCTGTTTGTCAATCAACTTAAGTCATTAGTCTGAATTCTGACCTTACTCCAATATGGAATTGCCCCCTATCCTACTGCAAGGCCTGTCATCATTTTGAAATCTAACATCAAATCTTTTTTGACCTTCTGTCAAAAAAGATGAGAAATTCTCCAATATACTGAGCTGTGTAGTCTTGCTTGCACAACCTTAAATATGCAGCCCAGAAATGGGGATGTAATGCTGCAATGGAGGATGAACTATAATCGGTTAAAATATGTCACTTTCTTGCTTTTGCACTGTGCTACTTTTGAAATCCATTAGACTGTAGGATTTTGGAGCAGAAGTAGACCATTCAGCCTGTTGAATAACAGCAGACTTGAGGAATTGATAGCTGATCTGACTGCTTTCCTTTTTTTAAACCCTAATCTTTGGTTTCCTTTTAAAGTTTCTTTGTCATGAGTACAGATCAGGATTCCTTGAGGTTATTGACCATTTTATTGGACTAGCGATCCTAGCCCTTCATCTATGTTTAAGTGTTGATAGCATGGTAAGCTGTTCATTTAATTCATGGGATGAAAGTGTTGCCATTTGTTAACTTTACTGAGTGCAGTTTGGTTAATCACATTAGTGAGTCCAGAGCCACATGTCAGCCAGACCAGGCAAGTAGGGTGGTTTACACCCCTAAAGGATATCTCTCCAGTAAGATTGCTTCCTTTTTAAAACAAATTGCTTGCTCAAGCAAACTTTTTGAAAAGAATTGCAAAGGTTATCTCTGAAACTAGAGGCAGATTCTGAAGATGATCTAATGGTACTTGAGATAGATGGGCTGTAGAAGATTAGATCTCCAGCTTTAAAACTGGACAATAGGGCTGGAATTCTTATTGTGTGTAACTAAAAGAATTGACTTTTAAAAGCCAAGGTTTTTCAGACAGGAGTTGCATGTGATTTTAAAAATTAGTGGATGTGGTAAATAGGATGGATGTTTGATCAGATTATTTGCTTGTAGTCAGTAAACAAGTGGAAATGCTTGTGTATGACATTTGTAGACTGTTCATGTTTCAGACTTTTAAAACGTTTGTATATTTTCCAAGTGGCTTAAACTCATTGGTTTAAATGGGTTTTTTCATGTTGTAACTCTTAGGTTTGGCCTGGTCCACCAGTAAACTTGGCATTTGCTATGGTTGTTTAAATATTGCTGGTTGTTTTGAAGATAGGACCATTGTCTGTCTGAAATCATATATTCCATTACAAACTAGAATAACTGCAATTGTTCACATACAAATTTCCTGTATCGATGGTCCTTTGTCTTAATCATTTTTATTTGTGCAATCTTTCTATTTCCTTGCACCACAGTTGCTACGAAGCTCAACTGTAAATGAATGTCATCTCTACCACTGTCCTGAGAGAAGTATTTCTGAGGGCTTGCATCATGTGGAGTAACTTTCTGTGCAATGATCTGGTGATTTAATGATGTATTTTCAGAATGTGATGGACAGGGTGACGAACCTGCCTCTTGTGAGCTCAGCCTGTGAAATGGTATCAGCTGCCTACAACAGCACCAAGGAGAATCACCCCTATGTGAAGACCATTTGTGACGTTGCTGAGCAGGGAGTGAAGACTATCACAGCTGTGGCTGCCAGTGGGACCAAACCAATCATGAACAAGCTGGAACCCCAAAGTAAGATTGGAGCATACAGCACTTCAGCTCACTTGGGATCTAAAGGCTAATAGTCTCCTTTTTTAAGTGAGACTTGTAGAAGTTTAAAAAAATAAGCCTGTGAGTGCATGTTGGTGTTGAACCATGATTAAAAGGCAGTAGATGTGAACAGTGCACACTTTTTCTGATTTGATTCGTCAAGGGCAGCATGGTGGCTCACAGCACCAGAGACCCAGGTTTGATTTCACCTCGGGGGACTGGTGTTTGCACGTTGTCTGCGTGGGTTTCCTCCCTCAGTCTAAAGATGTGTCGGCTTGATGGACTGGCTGTTCTAAATTGCCCATAGTGTTCAGGGATGTGAAGATTAGGTGGATGGGTCTGGGTGGGATGCTCTGTGGGTTGGTGTGGACTTGGGCTGAAGACCTGTATCCACACTGTAGGGATTCTGATTTAGGCTAGAAATCTCTGACTGCACCCAAGTACATAATCATTCAGTTATGAATTCTGACAGATAAGTAATACACCTTTTAGTGTTTTTAAAGTATACTTGTATTAGTATACTTATAACTTCTAGAGAATTAAAACCATGGTGACCATAGTCTGGAGTGCATCAATGACTTTCACGTGACTAAACCCTTTGACTCTGAAAGATCCTATTGTTTCTGTAAAAGCATGAATGTCCAAAATATTAAACTATTTTGCAACAAATATGGTTGCATTGTCTATACAGCACCAATATTAGTTCTTCCGTTCTTCCATGCTGAAGTGTCATCTCCACTACTCCAAGCGGTAAGTCCTTTTTAAAATAAACGAGAGGGTATTTTTGGCTTTGACAGAACGTACAGACTAGTAAACTCTGAAGTTGCCGCAGTTAAAAGCTACAATTCTAGTGCATTCTTTTTGGCTGTACTCGTGCACTAAGCCCTATTCTGCTCTCCTTCCCTGTCTTATGTTGAGCTATTTAAAGATAGGCTGCAGGACCAACATCCAAAGGAATTTTGAGCTTTGCTCAGTACAACCCTGTGCTGGAAAATATTTCCAAGCATCTCTTGATCCTGATGTATTGGGGGTTGAATGCAGGCTTCACTCCACAATTGCCATTACAGCCACGTTTAATTGGTTACATTTATTAAATGTAATTGCTGAGATTCGTAGGTAACCTCAATTTGAGGGGCAGTATAGAAAATGAACATGCTTCAAAATCAAGTGCAAAAGTTAGGCTTTTCTTAAATGTTAGGTTTGCTGTGTAAGAAACTTCAGGATCAAGCTATTGAAGAGTTCAGAACTTTTCATAGTTGATAAACTTGTGCAAAGAGGCAGTTATTCAATGTGAGTGTTTGGTTTTTTCTTCTTTAGTTGCTGTAGCTAACGAGTATGCCTGCAAAAGCTTGGATAAACTGGAAGAGAAGCTTCCAATACTTCAACAGTCTACACCCCAGGTAAGAGAAACCTCTAAAGTGACACAGCAAATGGTACTGAACCTTTAATATTCCATTCAACTCAAAGTTGCTGGAAAAGCGCAGGTCTGGCAGCATCTGTGGAGGAGAAAACACTGAACACTTTGGGTCCAGTGATCATTCTTGTGAGGAAGGGTCACTGGTCCTGAAACATTGTTTTCTCCTCCACAGATGCTGCCAGACCTGCGCTTTTCCAGCAACTTTTGGTTTTTGGTCATGATTTGCAGCATCTGCAGTTCTTTTGGTTTTTACTTAATATTCTATTGCTACAGGAATATTGCACTTCCAATTCGGTGAAACCTCCTTTCACTTTAGTGGCTAGCCAAGCTGTCTATTTTAATGGCTGTTTCAGATGTTTTGTTTCAAAACCCCCTTTGTAAGGGGGCAGTCCTTATACCTTGTATAAGGATGTTAAGTTAAATTAATGCCCTGTCTTTAATCTTCACTCAGCTGTATGTTGATTTGACGTATGCACTCTTTAAAATTCTGTATGTATTTGGAAGGTGGACAACGCAACCCAAGTTTTCAACTCCTATGTGTTTTTACGCTCTTGGATTTTCCAATGGGCATAATGTGTTTTCAACTCTTTTTCAATAAATATAGGTTGTTGCTGATGCCAAATTGTTGGTTTCATCCACAATAACTGGAGCTAGAGATGCAGTCTCCAACACTGTGACTGGAGCCAAGAATACAGTGACTGGTGTTGTAGATATGGCCAAGGGAGCAGTCCACGGCAGCATTGAGAAAACCAAGTCTGTAATGGCTGAAGGAGTTAACGCTGCCATGTCATCCAAAGTAGGGCAGATGATGGTCACTGGTGTTGACAGTGCACTCAATAAATCTGAAGAGATGGTTGATTATTATCTTCCTATGACTGAGGAGGAACTGGGTGAGTAACAACTGAAATGATATAAAATCAGAGCCTGTAAGCCATTGTTTTAAATCAGTTGTGGTTCTTAGCAATATTGGGATCACTCTATACTGTCACTCTTGACCATGCATACTATGTTTTTTTGGGCTGCAAACTTTTTGTCCTTTCTGATTTACAGGTTATTCAGGGTGTAGAATGTAGTTTGTAAGCAGTAGCTATAAACAAAAAGCACCTAATTGCTTTCACTTATGCCACTAGGTATCCAATTCCTGCTTTCACTTTTTTGTCTCCTGACCTATCCTGTTATCAAAGGATGAATAAATGGGCTGTTCAAGAGGGGAAATGTGTAAAGCTCTTGTTCACGTCAGCTGTGGTGAGGAGGTTGGAGGGAAGAAATGAGTAGTGTACTTAATGGGTGGAACACCCGCTCCTGTATTGGGACAGCAAGGATTGCAGTAGTTCCCACAGTGGTGAATTGAGCTCAGTTTGAAGTGACGACTCTTTTTGAACAGTTGCAACTAAGCTTATTAGTTTGCCTTGGGAGCCTTGATCAAATTTGGTGTACACAAGCTTTGGTAACTTTATAACTGAACTTGGAATGTATAAACGACCTGTCTTAAGCATTGCAGTCTTCATCTGAAAATTCTGTTTTTCAGCTAAGCTAGCTACTTCCGTGGAGGGCTTTGAGGTGGCCCCAGCACAAAAGCAGAGTTATGTGCGCTTGGGATCTTTATCTTCAAAGATTCGGCATAGAGCGTACCAGCACTCTGTAGCAAAGTTGCAGAAGGCAAGACAAACTAGCCAAGATATTATGGCTCAACTTCACAACACCATGGATTTGGTAAGGTTACAAACCTATTGGTTGAGGTTTTTCTATTTTAAAACTGGCTGAAATTTATTCCCTTTCTCTACCAGAATGTAGGATCAAATGATGTCCTGTAGTTCTTTAAACTTGCACCCCCATCAGCTACTGAAAAATGTTCTTGTCACGTTGATGTTTAGATTTTGAATCAGTTTATTTTGTTGTCACTGAATAGTTGAATAAAGTTTAAATGTTATTTCAATTTTAAACCTGATTGTGGTGTTGCTATTCTCCAACTTAATTCCCCCTCAAACTAAGCCTAATTCTAACAGGCTGCTGACTTTGTTCTTAGCAAGGCCATTATTTTAGAGTACTTTACTGGAGTCTCCCAGCATTAGGTCAAAGTTACAAACCAGGTCCTGACAGCTTCAGAACATAAAACTACAGATCAAATCAGCATACATCTGAGATGCAGGAGGTCAGCTAAAGTACTTGATCTATGTCTCATAAGATGGTTATGATTTAAAATTAACACTTGTCAATGCCACTCAACAGTTTTGACTCTGTGAAGTAGATGTAATTTCAGTCCAAGAAACATTCTTGAAAGCTGAACCAAGTCATCACTGACCATTTGAAGACTCTTTCCAAGTCTGGAATGGCTTCCTATTTGTTCTATTAAGTTGATTTCTAATGTCTTTCACAAACAAGGCAAGTCTGGGGTGAAGCAAAAAAGAAAAAAACAAGAATATTTCACTCGTCAATAACCCTTAATACTAATGTATTTTTGTTTTCTCACTATCTGCACTCATTTTAAACTGAAACCATGAACTGTTTTCCCATGTATTGGCTTTGGATGGGATTCTGCAAACAGTCTTTGTTCCCGATTTGCACTTTCCCAGTGAGGAGGTGGTGAATGCATTGGTAACTATCCAGAATCCTGTAGATTCTGGAACGGTAGTTTAGAAGGGAAACATCCTCATCCTTCAGTGAAGGAGGGAGAGAAAACCAGGAACTGCAGACTTAATTTAAAAACAAAATGCTGGAGATTGCAGCAGGTCAGGTGGCCTCCGTGGAGGGAAAGCAAGCTAACATGTCAAGTCAGTGACTTTTCAGATGAAGTTACCCAGGCTTGCAATGTTAGCTTGCTTTCTCTCCATGGATGCTGCTTGACCTGCTATGATCTCCACATTTTTTGTTTTGGCTACAGATTCCAGCAACTACAGTAATTTGTTCGTACTTAAGATTAGCCTTTTAACATAAAGAATGACCTTTGATCACAGCTGGCATGGAATTGTAAGTGTTTAAATGACCTCACTGAGGGTGTTAACGGAATATTATGAATTGAAGTGTGTATTTTTCAAAATGGGAAGGAAGCCAACTGGGTCTGAGTTATGAACTTTCAATTCTAATGTTGTGAATCTTTGGAATTTCCTGAGGGCTGTGAAAAATCAGTCATTGATATTTTTTAAAAATCTTTTCCCTTTTTTGCACTTGTTGGTTCTGGTTAAAATCTCTCATTCTTCAATCTAGCAAAGGCTCACAGCTCTGATTATTTGGGCTATCAGGTTTATTGATTCCCATGTGGAAAATCCTGCCCTAATACCTCTGACTTGGTCTTCTCAGTTTTAAAAACTGACCTAGCACTGATTGAGTATTTTATGCAACACTTGAAAGCTGAAATGAAGTATGGAGATGCAATGCTGGAAATTTAGTCTACCTTCTTTCATCAGCATTTGAGTGATTTACGTATCTTTCTTTCCCTTTTCAGATTGAATTGGCAAGGAAGGGGGCAGATTCAGCAAATCAGAAGCTGCATGACATCCAGAAGGAACTCCATCAGACCTGGGTTGATTGGCGGAAGAAACAGGCAGAAGACCAAGTGGAGGAGGAAGAGGCTCAGAAGCCAGAGGTAAAGGTTTCAGTCTCTCTGCAGGATCAGCAAGGAGTTGGTAAGGTTATTGTCAAGGGCACACTGCCAAGTAAAGGAAGCCTCCTCTTAGAATCATTTTTAGAATCTGTACAGTACAGAAAGAAGCCATTCTCCCATCAATTTTGAACCAACCCTTGAGCTCCCCACCCAGACTCTCTCCATCCCTGTAACCCCATGTGGGTTTTTTACTGTGGCTAACCTAACTTAACCTATATATCCCTGGATGCTATGGGACAATTTAGCATGGCCAGTCCACCTGCCTGCACATCTTTGGACTGTGGGAGGAAACAGGGCAGACAGTTTCCCAAGGCTGGAATCAAATCCAGATCCCTGGTGCTAAGGCAGTGGTACTAGCCACTTTAATTGAAGCCCACACCTACAGTATACAAAAGTTAATCACTTTTTTGTTTCAAAACTGGGAGTTTAAAGAGAAGCTTTGTATTCTGAGTCCAGTGACCATGCAATGCTTTACAAGTCTCCCAGGTCACTTGTCAATTAACATTTTAATCCCTCTTCTTTCCATTAGAAGGACAGCACAGGGTGTTTGTCTTACTGTTTCATGGAAGTATTTCTCCTATTGTAAATGTAACAGCCACTCTGACATCCTTAATCTCTAGTAGATTATTGTACAAATGAAACTACATTTCATTTTGAAACTTTTTTAAACTTTCAATTTCTTCTGTCCAGAAGACACCCTTTTATCTCTGTCAGCATGATGACTGAGTAGCCATCTCAGTCAGTATGGTATCCAAACCAGTCAGTGGGCCCTCTTGTCGCTAGGCTTCAATATCCTGGGAGATGTTTACTTTTTGTCTAATGGAATTGGCCACACCTAGAGTTTAGCAGCCTTAAGGGGTGAGGAACACAAGTATCTCATTCTTTGTAGCCAGTGCTTGATGCTGAAACAACTATACATCTTTACTCATTTCCAACAAGTTACTCATTTAAGAGGCAAACTTTGTAGTACCTTCTGTACTAATCACCTTGTGACCTGTATAATAGCTGCCTGTTGTCATGTAAAGCTTGCAATGGGATTTTCAGCTGTGATACCTGGGCAGTCACCCTGAACATGAGCACGACCACCAGCTTTTCTTCCAGTGCTTTCTCCCCCTCATCCCAGGTCAACTGCAACAAAGTCATTGCATCTCTGCTTTTCCCCCTGCTCCCAACTGTCGTCAAAACAGCAGATGAATAATCTAACCAGGCAACATTTTTAGTAACAACTTCAAAATGTAGACTACTCTGTCCTTTTTTTTTGTATTGAGTAAAAATCTTGCTTTTTGCACTGAAACTGTAAATTGAGACCCCTCATGGATACACAATCAAAATCACCAAGATTCTAATTCTCTTTTGAAATGAGCTGGCAGGTAACCAGATTTTAAATCTGTTCCTTTTTTTGTATCCAGTGAAGTTGAGTTTTACGTTTTAGACACCTTTGCATTAACACAGATGAGGTGATGATTCTAATAGTGTCCCTTTTTTATTTTTCTCTTTTTGTACTGCAGCAGCTTGAATCCCGAACCCTAAGCATGACTCGTGGACTTGCCCAGCAGTTACAGACGACCTGCCTAACTTTAGTTTCAAATGTACATGGCCTCCCTCAACATATTCAGGACAAAGTGCAGCAGATCCGCAAAACAGCAGAGACCATCCACACGTCGTTCTCATCTGCCAATTCCTTCAGTGATCTTTCGGGACAAATCCTGGCACAAAGCAGACAGCGAATGCTGAAGATCCGGGAGTCCATGGATGGGGTGATGGACTATGTACTTCACAACACTCCTCTCAACTGGCTGGTGGGTCCATTTGCTCCACAGCTGACTGAGCGGCCAGAGTCAGAGATGATGGAAATGGATAAAGATCAAAATTAAATATGACCTGCCTAGCTCTGTATACTG
This sequence comes from Stegostoma tigrinum, assembly GCF_030684315.1. Lineage (NCBI taxonomy): Eukaryota > Metazoa > Chordata > Chondrichthyes > Orectolobiformes > Stegostomatidae > Stegostoma > Stegostoma tigrinum. Next base: position 32,086,173 of record NC_081383.1, read on the forward strand.
TGAGCGGTTTATGTCTTGAGACAAACTTGTATTAGGTTTGGTGATTGAGCATTTGAATTGATCCTGCTGTTTTCACTAAATTGTATTTCTGTCCTATATGATAAGCAAACTAACTTTTAACTGCAGAATCCCAAACTAAAGCAAAATGCACAATGTCATGTAACATCTGGAGGGGAGATGATGAAAGTGTAAAGTCCAAAAGTTTGAGATTTTCATTCTCCACAATATTTGTATCTGAATTTTGAGAAGTTGAAATCTTGCAAGTTTAATTATTTGGCCAAATGGTCACCTGATCACTTTCTCCAAATGGAATCTGACCTGTAGTGTGTTTTTTCTCGCTTCTGGTGTTATACAAGTTCTAATTCTGCAAATTCAAGATAGTCTTTTGGAAGATGTACAAAAGTCATCATGTAACTTTGATTTTAGTTTGGGCCTGCATTGTTGCTCTTGACCTGGCACTTTTTCAAACACCTGGGTTAGTTGTGTGTGCATGCATACGTACACATGCACATGTTCTATCCAGGTGTCAAGCCACATGTACCCCATATGTTTTGGGCACATCAGCTGCAACTTTAACCAAACTAGGGCACCATATGCCTGGAGATTTTGATCACTTGTGTATTAGGGATGAAAACTTATTGCTTGCAGAATTTAACCATCCTGTATTGTAGTATTATGTAAAAATCTTGGTGATTTTCATTGACTGTTCATCTTGTAATCTGACTAAACTATTAGATTGTGAAAGGTTGCTTTGGCAGATGCTGGTGCAGGAAGGTGGGTCAGCAGCAGTGTTTTGTTTTAAAAATAAAGTGCACATTTAATTTCCAACTGACTAAATATTTTGGCATTATTTAGAAGTCTCCATGTTTAGTTTCTGTGACAGCATCTAATTTGTATGGTAAATTGAATATAAATTTGCACTGCATAATTCTTTTGAACTGGTTTATGAAGCAATGACTAGTCACATGCTTTTGATGCTACAGTCGAAAGATTTCTAAAATCCAACTATTGGAATACGGCATCTTCATGATCTAGCATTCACTCTGCACTTTAAAATGTTCCTTGTCACTGTATAATCAAATGAGCTCCTGCAATATCATAACCAGTGAATGCTGAATGATAGAAAGATCTCTCTTCTCTCCCAAATGGTGCTGTGGGGGCTTTCTTTTGCAATATTGCAGATTATTCAGGATGTGATTTCAAAGCATGTTTATTGTACAACAGCGCTACTGAGATTATGCAGTCTTCCCCCAAAAGGGGAGTTGAAGTTTGTTTTTTGTTTGCAAAGGTGGAGACCACCAACTGAGCCACAGGTGCTCCTTGTTTTAGCCATGACTAGGGGCAAAAATAGCAAACTTTTTTTGCATCGGACATGCAACTTGTTCTTGGATAAAATGGTTTCAGTACTCCACACTTCTTACCTACACAACAAGAGCAATAACTAGAAAATCTATGCGTGGAAGGTGTTCAACAAAAATGAAGGATCATTCCTAAATTTGTGACAGCTTTAAAAGTAATGTAGATACAAACAGCTGCACTTACTGGATAATAAAATGTGAGGCTGGATGAACACAGCAGGCCCAGCAGCACAAAAGCTGACGTTTTGGACCGAAACCCTTCATCAGAGAGGGGGGGTCTTGACCTGAAATGTCAGCTTTTTGTGCTCCTGAGATGCTGCTTCACAGCTTGTTATCTTGGATTCTCCAGTATCTGCAGTTCCCACTATCACAGCTGCACTTACTGCACCATTTTGTTACCAGTTGGTATAGAGTTAGTCATCAGAGATCTATTGATCTATGCAATGCAATAACAACAGCATTTCCATAGCCTTCAAAAGAAATATACCCTGTTTCTTGAAAAAAAACTTATCCCTCCTAAATTGCTGCCTTTATTTTTTAAATTGTCACTTAGTTCTAGGCTCTTCTAACCCAAGGAAAAAATATTACCTGCATCTATGATTTAAGTAGTTTGCTAATTTCAAGCAGCAGAGGATAGTCCTGCTATCCCAACAAGAATTGTGGTGGCACTGATCCTTTTTGATGTAAAAGAACTGAAAGACTGCTCCTTTGCTGTTCCTAACTCCCACCCATGCCGACTCAGTCGACAAACCTTCCTCAGCCACGTCAGTAGACAAGTCCTCATCAAAAGTTCATCTTCCCTTTTATTCTTAGTCCTTTTTTGTTTTTGTTGTGTTGTAAAATGATCCCAATCATGCAAATTGCTACAATGTTTTTGTCAACTTTAGAAGCTCTTTATTAAAAACTTTGTACAAGCATAACTTTTTTATTCTCAGTCAGATGACTGACATTTGAGGTTCTGTCCATTGAATGAATGTATTATACCATAGAAGTAATTGCTCATGTCTGTCATGCCTTTTTAATGTTTTTCCCAATTTGTTTTTGTCTCTGTTATCTGCATTTCAGACTTCATCCCACTCCCATCTACATCATTTGTATCAATGATTTCTGTCTAAACTCCTTCCGCTAGAAGAATGTACTGCAGCTGTTCCATAGTTTCCTTGACCTAGTAGCAGACAGGAAACTTACTATCCTGGAGTCATATTTATTGCTGCAGAAAAACCTGTCTGATCCCTGACTGTGGAAATCTTCTCCCCCCCACCTGCCCAAATCATTATTGTCCTTCCATTCTTCTTGTACAGCTGAGACACCTTTTGGTTCCATAGTGTCAGTTTTGGCTGCAGTCCCTGAGGAGCCACAACCCTCCTTTAGTTTCCAGAATAGAATACCAATTAGCAAGTACGATAGACTCGGGGTTCTCCTGCACTATCTGCGTCATTTTCCTAGGCTTCCTGGTGTCACCCATTACTGCTTTGTAACATTGAAATATTGAAAATGGGTGCAGGAGTAGGTCATTGGACCCTTCAAGATTGCACCACCATTCAATACAATTGTGACTGATCATGTAATCTCAATATCCCATTCCCATTCTCTTTCCCATAGCCCTCAATCCCCTATAGCCATGAGGACCATGTCCAACTCCCTTATGAATACATCAATTGAACTGGCCCCGACAGCTTCCTGTGGGAGAGAATTCCACAGGTTCACAACTCTGAGTGAAGAAATTCTTCCTCATCTCAGTCCTGAATAGCGCACCCCTTATTTTAGACTGTGACCCCTAGTTCTGGACTTCCCTAACATTTGGAACATTCTTCCCACATCCAGCCTGTCCAGTCCCTTCAGGATTTCATGCGTTTCTATGAGAAACGCTCGCATTCTTCTAAATTCTAGTGAATGCAAGCCCAGTCGATCCAGCCTTTCCTCATTTGTCAGTCCTGCCATCCTGGGAAACAGTCTGGTGAACCTTCGCTGGACTCTCTCAATAGCAAGCACGTCCTTCCTCAGACTAGGAGACCAACATGTACACGATGCTCAAGGCATGGCCTCAGCAAAGCTCTGTATAACTGCAGCAAGATATCCTTACTCCAATACGCAAATCCTCTCACTATGAAGGCACCATGCCATTGGCTTTCCTCACGACCTGCTGCACCTACATGCCAACCTCCAGCAACTGTTCCATCATGACACCCAGGCCTTGTCACATCTCACCTTTTCCTAAGCTGCCACCATTCAGATAATAATCTGCCTTCCTGTTTTTGTGACCAAAGTGGATAACCTCACATTTACCCACATTATATTGCATTTGCCCAATCAGCCACTCTGTCCAAGTCACCCTGCAGCCTCTGACAGCACAAACTACCATCCAGCTTAGTGTCATCTGCAAATTTGGAGATGGGGCATTCAATTCTTTCATCTAAATCTTTGACGTATATTGTTAACTGCTGAGGCCCCAGCCCTGAATGCTGTGACACCCCACTCATCACAGCCTGTCACTCTAAAAAGGACCTGTTTATTCCAAACCTCTGCTTCCTGTCTATCAACCAGTTCTCTATTCATGTCAATACATTTCCTCCAGTGCCATGTGCTTTAATTTTCCTTACTAATCTCTTGTACGCAACTTCATCAAAACACTTTTGAAAGTCTAGATACACAACATCTACTGATTCACCATTGTCTACTCTACTGTTCACATCCTCAAAAATTTCCAGAAGATTTGTCAAGCATGATAGCGTGGGGAAATGGACTGAAAGCCTTTATTTTGAAAGGGAATAGAGTACAAAAATAGAGAAGTCTTGCTAAAACCATATAAGGCACTCGTTAGGCCACATCTGTAAACAGTTTTGATCCTCTTACCTTTAGACTTGGAGGCAGTCCAGAGAAGTGCATCAGGTTGACCTTGCTTATGGAGGGATTCTCTTAAAGAGAGATGTTGAGTAGGTTGGCCCTGTACACATTGGAGTGTAGAAGAATGACAGCAACGTAAATGAAACATGTATGATTCTTTGAGATTTTGGCAGGGTAAGTGTTGAGAGGTTGTTACCCCTTGTAGCAGAGTCTAAAACTACAGGACATAACCTACTGGGTCACCCCAGTAAGGCAGTGATGAAGAGGAATTCCTTGTCTCAGAGATTAACGAGCAATAAATGATCAATGACATTCTCAGCTGATGAATTAATAATTTAAAAAGTCTCTCATTGCTACAGTTTCTAAATTCTCAATCATTAGAACTCGTACTGATCTACCTTGGATAAAAAGTGTACGACTGTGCCAGTAAATATTCAGATTATTGCATAAGGCAGGAGTTCAACTTGTGAATGGTGCCATCCTATGACATCCTCTCCTTGAACGATGTTCCACATTCACAGTAATGCTTCCATTATGACCCCTCCACGAAAATAAAACAAAGAACTATGGATGCTGGAGAGCTAAAGAGAGTTTAAGCAGAGTTAAAAGAAGGGTCACAGAGGACTCAAAACATTAACTCAGGCTATTCGCATGTTTTGATCCCCTTTTCAACTCTATCCTGAGCTGGGGCCCATATCTTCTTAGTCCCAAAGATGACCACTTTCTGTTTTGCCTGTGTGCCACTGAAATCTGTACCTATGTGTTTCTCAACTTCAAATTTGACTATCCTAGTGCTGGCCTCCCATCCTTCATTACCCCATAAACTTCAACCCTCCTCAACACCATGGTTTTTGCTGCTGTACATTTGCTCCCATTCTTCAACGCTATGAAATAAAATTCCCATCCTTGTATTACAAACCTTTCATAGCCTTCTCTGTTATTTCTCAAACTTCCTAAAGCTTTAAAGCTTTCTCCTCCAGTAACTTCTGTTTCTCCAATTCTTGCCTGCAGTGCACCCTTCCTCTTTCAATCACCCATTTAAGATTGCCAAGTCATCCGCTTTCAACGCACCCTAGAATTTGGACAGTTCGAGTCAAACTCTCACCCTCACTACTTTCCTCTCCTATTTTAAAATTCTGCTTAATTTCATCTTCCTTCTCCCTAGTTGCTATCCATTTACCAACTGTTAAATTTCTACTCCTGCCGATTCTGATGAAATACAACTGACCTGAAAGAATAACTTTGCCTTTCTCTCTGTAGGTGCTGTCTGATCTGTTGAGTATTTCTTGCATTTCCTGTTTTTATTTCAGATGTCCAGCAATATTTTGCAATATTTTGCTTTTGTTCTCTGTTTTCTTCTGTTGTGGGTTCTGTGAAGCATTTGGAATATTTTTCTATATTGAAATGGGAAGTTACTCCTTGTCTCTGTACATTCTAAGCATGATTATTGAATATGGACCAGAGTAAGTTTGAGGGTGAGTGTGGTGTCTTGGATCATTGGTTTTCTTCATCAATAGTTCATTGACAGAGATGTCTCCTGTAACACCATAATTGACACTGATAACAGGCATTGAACCTGACTTCACAGTGTGCCTCAGTGCTGCAGTAAGCAATATCTTTCTTACAGCAAGAGATTCAAAGACTACTGTTTAAACATAATTTCTTCCACATTATCACCTACTTGAGTATGCATTGAATTTTATTGGAATGGTATACTATCGGTTAACAATGAAAATCCCTGCTTCTGAGGCTCGATGCAATTAACAAATACTGTTAGGCTAGTTTCTATTGGTTGGTTCAATAAGTGTCTTCTCAGCTGATGAGAGCAGGTGTATAAATGCACTGCAGACTCCTAAAATGGAAGTAGACCATATTTACAGGAAGTAAGGAGTTTGGGGTTTATTATGAATTGGTTGGGAGAGGGAAAAAAAAATATAATTTTTCTGTTAACAGTAAACTTCTGTTAGAATAACTCCTCTTTGAAAGCATATGTAGTGGAAATGTATCTAGTTCTACACTAAGTAGACAGGTCTACTTTAGCTTTGCAAGCTGACTTGTGTATTTTTGCCCCTTGAACATTTTTCTGGAGGGTTCTTTCTGTATAAATGGTACTTGTATAGTGGTTTTAGAAGGTTGCTGTTGTAGAAAACTTAAATATTTTTTCTAAGATTTTTGCAGTTCACCATGGCATCAACAACAGGAAATGTTATCAATGCTGTAGCAGGCCAAGAAAATGGCATCCAACAGGTAAACACTTTGTGGAGGGGCTATTGATTCTGTATGAAACTAGTATGTTTGTGATGTGTACCTTGAATCTATGAGCCCCTCCTCCAAAAGGGGTTATGAAATGAAGCTTAGCTTTCCCTTCATGTAAGAATATCGGAAAGTAGATGTGAAAGACTATGTAATTCTTTAGCCTGAACCTTACCTTCCAAATTTCTATGAAAGGCAAGAACAGGAGGAGGTCACTTTGTCTTTTGAGCCTGCTCTGCCATGCTTCATGATCATAGCTGATTGTCTAACTCTAGCCTAATCCTGCTTTCTCCCCACAACCTTTTTGCCCCAAATGTGCTATCTTGTTTCCTCAAATATATCTGATGTTTTGCATCAACTACCTCTTCCTGTAGTAATGAATTCCACAGCTTGCCACTCTTTTGGGTGAAGAAATGCACCCTCATACTGTGTCCCCTTGGTTCTGGGCACACCCACTGTTGGGAACATACTTTCTGCATCTACCCTGTCTAATCCTGTCTTCCCAATTTCTTTGACTTAACTGTCTCTACAGTGTGGAGCAGGAGGCATACAGCAGTTCAGGCAGTGTCAGAGGAGCAGGAAAGCTGATGTTTTGTGTTTATACCCTTTGTCAGGACTGGGGTGGAAGATGGGAGCTTAGAAATAAGAGAGGGGCTGTGGGAAGGTAGGTGGATGCAGGGAGGGGCTGTGGAGAAGTTGTGGGAAGGGTGTGGTTGATAAGTGAGAGACTAAGTCTCAAATGTCAGGTCATCAAGGAGGTAGGGATGAGAGGGTGTATTAGACATGGGATGAGGCTGGGGACAACTTAAAGCTGTTGAATTCGCTGAGGCCATCAGGCTGTAAATGCCTGAGGTGATGTTCCTCTGGTTTACATGTGGTGTCCTTGTGACACTAAAGGAGGACCAGAATGGACGGCCCACCAGGGGAATTAAAATAGTTAGTAACTGGAAAGTGCTGTTGATCATAGTGTACTGAGCACAGATGCTCTGCAAATCAGTCAGTTCTCACTGTAGAGGACACCAAATTGGGAGCAACAAACCTTCTTAAGGTTTGAAGGATGTACAAGTGAATCTATCAAGTTTGGAAAGATTTTGTTTGAGGCCTTTAAGTATTAGACAATTCCATCCATCAATTATGACAAGAATGCTACTAATTCATCAAGTCTTAATTGAGTGAGATTTGATTTAGTTTAGTACTATAAGCATACTTTCCTGAAACTAACCATAATCTTTGTACCTTCAACTTGATATTAGAGCACCTTGCATTGTGGACCTAACTAAAAGCTGGCCAATTTTATTCCTTGCATATTTTAAATCACTCTTCCTATCAAGCAGGATTTTACCTCTGATCTTAAGTATCTTTTCCATATGTCTGCTAGTTCCTTTTCTGAAAGCGAAAGCTTAAGGTTACATTATCCCTTCAGAAGGAATAAACATCATTGTAGATGCTGTTCCTCTAAATTATGCCAAAAAACCTAATTTCTATCTCTTTTTAGAATGTAGTTGATCGGGTGACCAGTCTGCCGCTTGTGAGTTCTGCCTGTGACCAAGTGTCTGCTGCATATGCAAGCACCAAGGAGAGCTATCCTGCTGTGAAGGCCATCTGTGACATGGCCGAGCAGGGAGTGAAGACAATGGCAGCTACAGTGGCTAGTGGTGCTAAACCAGTTATAGACAAGCTGGAGCCTCAAAGTAAGATGACTCACCTAAAGTCTTTAAGAGCACTACATTCCTGCCCAATAATGGCATCACGTAACTCCATACCTTTTCTGACAGTTTGTTACTGACAAGGCGAATACAATCCAGTAATTTATTGGTGTAAAATGCCAATATGATATGTCGCAATTGTTATCCTAGCCTGGATGATCTTTCAAACTAAGACACGACTATGTTTTTAATTGTGACCCCCAGCCACAAGTGGAACAGGATCAATTGTTCCATTTATCCACCTGTCAGTTTTGTGCTCCTGCTCTCTCACCAGATATGGAATGGCTCTCTGAAGGGTCCAGGCCTGAAATGTCAGCTTTTGTGCTTTTGAGATGCTGCTTGGCCTGCTGTGTTCATCCAGCTCCACACTTTGTTATCTCAGATATGGAATCTGTTCACTCTTTGGTATTATTAACTTGTTTTCAAGTTTAAAGTTAACTTTGAGTATGGGACTATGTAGCTTGTTTCTGCTGTAGATCTAATGGCCACTGTTAGAAATCACTGGCCAAATTTCTATTTCCTAACAACTTGTTGCTTTGTTCAGAATTTGGTGCTAACTGCAACACAACTCTACTACTAAAGAGTGGTGTTTTGTTTTCTTTTTGTCTTGTATTTGACACCCCTCCAGTTGCAGTAGCTAATGAATATGCCTGCAAAGGTTTGGACAAGCTGGAGAAGTTGCCTATCCTTCATCAGGCTACAGACCAGGTTAGTGCAACCTGATTCTTCATGGAGGGGTGATGTTGCTTACTCAGTTACAATTACTTTTAGTATCATTCCACATCTAAATTAACTTTCCTGTTCTTGTTTGTATGATTTCTCTTAAATTTTAAGAACTGTAGATATGTCCTCAAGTCTTAAACTACTTTGTGAATCTTGTTCACTTAAGCAACCCAAATGACCCCATTTAAACCAGGGACATTTTTTATTTTTAATTCTCACGGGAATGACAGTGTTAGCTAGGCCAGCACTTATTGCCCAAAGGGCAGTAGAGTCACATTTACTGAGTTTCTAGTCTCATTTGGACTAGACCGGGTAAGTATGGCAGCTTACTTAAAGATATCAGAAGAACATCTTGTTTGTGAACCTATTGCAGACTAATGGTCATCATTAGGCTCTTAGTTCCAGATTATTGAATTCCAATTCTGCCATCTGCTGCAATGGAATTTGAACCGAGGTCCCCATGTAAATTTTCCGTCTTAAATTCTGGAATTTACATGTCTCTCTCATTTTTAAAAAAAAAACCTTGAATTGACTGTTTAAAATGGAATCTCAAGTACATAAATTGCTTGTCCTTTTTGTTAGCCTATAACTGCTACATGTTTCCTTTATTGCAGGTCCTTCCTGAAACAAAGAAGCTGTTAACATCCAAGATGGCTGACATGAAAGAATCAGTTGTGGGAGTTGTTGACATGACGACAGCTGCTGTACAAGGCAACCTGGAAAGAACTAAAGCAGTTGTGGCTGGAGGGACCAGTGCTGTGGGTCAACTGGTAACTACTGGCATTGATATTTCTCTCTCCAAATCAGAGCAGATGGTTGATCACTATCTTCCAATGACCAAGGAAGAACTAGGTAATTATGCAAACCTTGACTACAGGGCTGCTTAACTATGGTAACAATCATAAAGTCACTAAAGCCAATAGTGGCTTTTAAATTGTATAGTGCCAATCCATTTTTTTCTAGAAACCAGATTTTTTTAATTTAGAATGTTAATTTTCCTTTGTCACCCAATGCCCCTAGTTTGGAGCAAATATTCATGTAACTAAAACTGTCCAAGATTCTCTTTCAGCTGACATGGCCACTTCCACTGAAGGTTCAGACACTTTGCTAAAAGAGCGGAGTTTTTATGTGCGCTTGGGATCCTTATCTTCTAAAGTTCGCAGCCGTGCATACCAGTACTCTATTGCCAAGATGCAAAATGCCAAACAGAATGGCCAGGAGACTCTTTCTCATCTCCATAATCTTGTAGATTTGGTAAGAAAACAACAGGTTTATGGATACCATATTAGCTGTACTCATTGCATTCCAGTTGAACAATGCAAATCAACCCTCCATTTGAGGATTGTCTCAGCCTTGTATACCTCAACATATTGCCTATGTAAATAGCTTAACACAGCTAAAAGACTGAACCACTTCAAAATGTTTAGGGTCTTTTGACTTCAGTCAAAATTGACGACTTGGTGTCTTGCTGCACAGCAACTGAATTCCTTTACTCAATCAAGGGTCTTTCTCATCCAGACCAAAATTGAGACCATTTCGTGGACTGCTCCAAAAAGTGGGTAGGAGTAGGTTGTGGACCTACTGGTATAAGTGTGTTTAATGGTGACTTGGATGCCAACAGCTCATTCTCCAGATCAATGACCTGCCTTCTGCCTGTCAGTAACTGGCTCACTTGTGTTCCCCTCTAGATTTGAGATACTAGGAGAGAAGCGATCCTTCAAGGAAGGTGTGGACTGCCTTCTCTACTGTGTAAACTTCAGCCTAAAATCCACTTATTTCACTTCCATTTGTAAGCTGCGGCTCTTAACTTTATAACTCAGACTTCAGTATAAACCAAACACTCCACTTCATGGAAGCAAATAAACATGTGGAGAAAATCCAAAGAACAGCAACTTTTAAAAGTTAAAACCTTTTTGGTCCTCATCTACAGGACCTGCCAATGAATTGCTTTCTCTCTGCTCACCTCCCTTTTTTTAACAAATGGGGGTTACCTCTCTATAGTCACAGTTCAATTCAATTTTATCACTGATTCTAGCAATAGATAAAGTATGGAAGTTTGCTCCCTAATTTGTCGTTCTGAGTCTGAAAGATGAGTAAGCAGAACTTCTCTGTAGTTGTGGCTCCTGGAATAGCAACAGGGTCTGATTCTCTGCATCAGTGAGAAATGACCACTCTATTGCAAAAGTTGTGGTGCTTAACATGTGAATTGTTGTTTTCTAGATTGAAACAGGCAACAAAAGTGCAGAATCAGCACAACTTAAATTACAGGATATTCAAGCAGCTTTGAATCAGATCCTCCTTGACTGGAGGAAGCAACAGCCCAATGTTGAAGCTGAAGAGCTGTCTGAGAAAACTGAAGTAAGTGTAAAAGCAGTCTGCTAATAACAGCAACTTTCACTTGATGTTGCCTGCATCTTAAATATGGCAAGTGTCTCCTTTTTTAGAGAAAATTAATTGTCTTCCACCTAGGCCACTCCTAGAGATGACTAGGTCAGCATTGCTAGTGCAAACCTTGTTCTGTACAAGCACACAGTGTACTAAGTATGATACTGTCTTGCATCAGTCTGCATAACGGCTCTTTTGATTAAATTGAATCAAATACAGTGAAGGACTTGTGAAAGAGCAAATAACCAATGGGGTTTTAGCTTGATCTAACACTGGATAAATCAGTAATTCAGCTTTAAAGCTATAAGTCTAGGATCTTTTGAAAATTACATTGGAGAAACTCAGTTTGACAGTATCTGGGGAGATCTATTGAGTTTCTCCAGCATTTAGTTTGTTTTTGATTTCTAGCATGTGCAGTATTTTTAACCATTAAGTTTTCCTCTTTAACTGTCACCCCTCTCTGTCCTCTTTTTACTTTGCAATAACAAAACTGAGTTAGAACTGGTATGGATTGGAGTCTTTTTCTTTATTCCAGCAAGTTGAGTCTGAAATGCTGGCTGTGACTCAGTATCTCTCTTCTAAACTCCAAACCATCTGCCAGACCCTGGCTTCAAATGTTCATGGTTTGCCCCAGAATATTGAAAATCAGGTGCAGCACATCTGTAAACTGGCAGAACAGATCTACAATAACATTTCATCAGCCACTGCATTCCAAGATTTGTCCACACCATTCTTGATCCAGAGTAAAGAGCAAATGAAGAAGATTCATGAAGCTATGGATGGGGTGATGGATTACCTGGCTCACAATACTCCCCTGAGTTGGCTGGTGGGACCCTTTATCCCCCAGCTGACTGAGGATCAGGAGCCTCAAGGATCAGATGACAAAGTAGCTTGATACTGATCTATCCTAGTAGATTAGTCTCTTGGGCTTGAATCAGATTTCTCAATGTTTTTGCTACCACTTGAAATCAAGCTGTTGAACAGTTGATTTTTAATGCTAACTTAAATGGATGATTCTAATTACATTTTCTAAGGCAACTTTCATTTGTCCAGTTGAGGTCATCACATTCATCTGTTCTGTAACAATTGCTTGTATTCAATTTGAAATCTGTGCTTCTTATCTCTTTTTTTAACAAAATGATTGCAATGATGGATGTAATTGTAATAAACTGGCATATAAAAAGTCAATACAGTGTAACACTCAACTCCATTGACTCAAGGGCTGGTTGATTATAGCCTAGTATGAGCTATCCATTGTCAGAGCTCTATTCCAAACTAAACCTTTAATTGCCACTTGCTACAGAGCAATCTGATTCTATCTTCATTAGAGGCAGCATATAGCCTGTACATGGTAATGAATTTCTAACCATGTAACTGTGAGCGGGACTGCATTTCTCAATGCTTCATTGTTCAGTATGATTATGATTGATCCTGTCTCCATAATTCCTTGCATCTTTTAAAATCTAACTGTCTTGCTGGTGGTTTGACCTAGATCCCTGCAGTTGTAGAATAATTTAAACTTGTTTATTAGCCCAGTTTTTTTAAAAAAATCCTAAACGTGGGTTTTACCCTCTGACAAAGCAGATGTTAAATAACTTAAGGCAAATGTTGTCGTGCCTACTGAGGCCCTATAGAATGTAAGTGTAAGTAGCAAATTCGTGCCTCTGAAATGTCTGAACTGTTAACTGCAAAATTGAAACATTCCCTTTTCAAAGGGGGGAGTAGCTGCCCATTCAATCTGGCTTAGCTGTAATTTTGCACTAGTTTGAATAATGCCTAAAATATCCATCCATGCTCCTTTTAAACAATTTTTAAGGAGTGCTGTTTTCAAACAGAATGTAATGAAATGTTTCATTTTAATCACAGCCACTAAAGTTTGTTCTAGACATGCAGCAATTGCTGCAAGATTGAATGGAGTTTAAATCTTAGCTTGGGGGTGGGGAAATTCCAAGGCTGAGATTTGAGTGGAATAAGGATTCAGATCCCTTTGTCTATATCTGAACCAGATGGCTGCATAGTACATGTGGAAATAACTCTCTTGTCAGACAGCAGTTTAATATTGCAGAATAAGTGCATTAGTGGAGGTAAGGTGGAGTTTATTCATTCATTCCACATGTCCTCATGTTAATGGAGTGAAAGGGCAACTAAAATCCAGGCAAATAAGTGATCTGAGCTCAGCAGATGGATATTCTTCTATCTGGCTAGAATTAACTAGGTTAATCCATGGTGTTTATCATCACATTGCAGGATGGTTTTCTGTACTGATTACTTAAAGGGGGTAGGGAAATGAGGGAGAGAAATCTTATTTTCAGCTCTCAAACACTTTAGGTCACTAAGTTGCTCTTATGAATGAACTAATCATAAACTGTAAGATGATGCATTTTCTCCAAGGAAAAGGAAACCAGACCCTTGTTCCAAAGATGGTCTAGGGTGGCTCAGTGGTTAGCACTGCAGCCCAACTGCACCAGGGACCTGGGTTCGATTCCAGCCTCGGGTGACTGTGTGGAGTTTGCACGTTCTCCCCGTGTTTACGTGGGTTTCCTCCTACATTTGAAAGATGTGCACGCTAAATTGCCTGTAGTGTTCAGGGGTGCGTGGATTATAGGAGGATGCGTCTGGGTGGGATTCTTCAAGGGGCGGTGTGGACTTGTTGGGCCGAGGGGCTTGTTTCCACTCTGTAGGGAATCTAATCTAATCCAACCTAGTACTAAGTACTTTGATGTTAAATCAAAGCATTCGAGGACAGTTCATTTGTTTCCAGGTTTTTCACCAATGATGCTTAAATTTGACTGGAGATGCTGAGTAGTACGGGATCCAGGCCCCCGTGTGTGTGTTTAATGTAGCAGATGTTCAAAGTGAAATGGAATATTTCTACACTTTAGTGACTGGTATTTGGATAATGTCTTGCTGGCTGTGTCGCTAAGCAATTAAAAACATTGGTTCAGACTGATGATCTGTCTGTTATACCTTTTGCAAAAACAACAGGAATTTTGGCAAGTCTGACGGGGAGAAATTACATGGCTATTATACACAAGCTGAACAAATCCTTGGTGCAGTTGATTTGTGTAAATTGAAACTTTCATGTTACTTGCCATTTAAAATTTTGATTATTAATACTTGTTCTGCATAGTGTATGCACTTTGTCTTGATTTTCTTGAAATAGAAAATGTGAGTACACCTAAAGAAGCAGCACCTAGAATTTACTTGTAGTCAGCTACAACAGTCATTCTCCATATTGCCAGGAATTGGGGAGATGGACCTGCGCTTGAGCACTGAAAACTTTCAATATTGTCTATCAAGCAGATACTTTGAACAGCCCATCTGAAAACCGACACTTTGTCCATTGCTCAATATGCCTCTATTCAGAAGCTGCCTTGTAGGCTGACGTTTCCACCCAAATCATGAATTATGATGTTGAATTTGAAAAAGCAAATGTGCAACAAAGCTTCAAAACTGAAAGGTTGTCCTTGTGTATAAATGTTTTTAACAGATCAGTCTTCTCCATTGGAATGCAATAGAACATTTGCTTTTAAATCGGGGAACTTGAGCATTGAACAAAAGTGTCAATTATTCCATAAATTGCCTAAAGTATTAGTGACATGACCAGTCATATAATAAAAGTTTAAATTGCAAAATGGCTTTGACAGGATTAAAATAGTGGTAGAGGACATTCTCATTTTACAGTTAATCTGATAACTTTTGTATCAATGTCCACCAGTTCTGAACTTTAATTATTTTGAGGAATATTGATTGAGGAGAATTTGAATTCACATTTAAACTTAAAGCCACAGAAAGCATTTAAACTTTTGAAAGACTACTGGTTATATAAAACACATTTCTCACATTATTGAGACGAGGGAGCATAAGTTAAAGAGTGACATTGTCTTCACTAGAATTTTCTTCACTGCGTGCTGTGTAGAGAACCAGTACACAATTTAAATTTAAAGCCAGGGGTCTAATGAGTTTGGTGCACAGTTTATGCTCGCTTCAGTTTTACAATTAGTAGGCACGCTGAGTACCACTTCGCCAAATGTCTCAGGGGAAAGATGAGCCCAGTATAATTAAGTGCATGAACAGTTCCTACTGGATTATTGGCAAGGGCTTGAAATTGGCCTCTTACATAGGAATTTTTGTTCAAGTCCAAAATGTTTGGTCTGACTCTGGCTTCAGACCAAAGAATTATAAGAACAAGGACAAACTAAATTTAAACATGTCTCTTGAACTCAGTTGTCAAATCAGCACACCAAGAGCACCAGATGTTTTATAAAATGATGCAGCACAAGAAGAGGTGGTGTTGAGTCAATGCTTGTTATTTTGTAGAACTACCCAACTACACCAATTTCCCTGTAGCCATTTGCTTTTGAAAAGAATCCTCTTATGTTATTAATCCAGTTCTCTTTAGGGGTTTCTATTGAATTTTTCAAGTAGTGCATCCAATAGGACAGCTTGTGGTTTATTGAAAAGAAAACTTCCTTCATGTTACCACTGGTTTTCTCCACCGCTCATGTTAAGTCTGCTTCTTTTGATTACTGGCCAGTTTTAACAACTGGAAACTGGTTTTCCTTCTTTACTCTTCCAGAGTCCATTGCTTTTGAAACATTAACCAAATTATAACCCTTTCTATTCTATGGCCTGATCTCTCCAAATAACTGTACACTTTCAGACCTGGCACCATTTCAGTAAAGCTTTTCTGAACATCAAGGCTTCAACATCTGGCCTAAAATGAAGTGCCAAGATTTGAACCATCTGAGATCTATCCAGTGTTTTAACAGAGGTTTACAATATCTTGCTTTGTATTGTTTTCATATTAAAACCAAAGATTCCAAATTTGCTTTTCATTTTAAATAGTGTTACAGCCATGGTTTAAAGAGATGAACAGTGTCTTAATCCCAGATCTCCAATGATTTGCCAATATTTCCTTTTTTAAATTCAATTATATGGGTATCAATAGGGTGAGGGAGCAGTGATTTTGAAAATAAATTGATCATTTAAATAAGTAATTGATAAAAATGACCATTCAAAAGAGCAATGTGGCAAAACAAACTCATAAAACCCCTCTTTGATGAGGAAACACAGCTAGAGATAGAAAATACCTGAGTCTTGATCACCAGCAAAAGGGCTGAAGATGAAGGGAGAGATGGGAGTTCAGTTAACTAACTAACTTTAGTTTGCCTCTGGTGAGGCACGGTCTGAACTAATAGAAGAAGCAGGGGAAGGGTAGTGCACCCAACCCAATCCAACACTTCCTCCCAACCATACAGTCACTTACTCCTCCAGTCACTAACATACACCAATCCTGCCCCCCCCCCCCCCCCCCCCAAGCAGTCACTCGTTCACGCATACCTCTGGAGCAAAAAGCTGCTCAATACTCATGATTTGTGGGAAAGAACATTTAAACAGTAGGATTCACTTCTTCTCTTCACCTTTCTCTCCATTCCTGATCCAACAACCTCTCTGTTTCTTTCTGGTTTCAAATAATGGCCACATAAGGCCTAGCAAGCCACATTGTGGTCCACAGACCATCAGTTTGAAATGTCTTTCCTAGAATGTTTGAAGAGATGTCCACACAGATATAATGGTTGCATTTCCTAACCCTGCAATGGTGTCTGCAGATTGGATGGTTACAAATGTTATCTAACTGTCTCAGAAAAGAGGGCAAGAGAAAATGGGACTACAAACTTGTCAGTAATATGAAAGGTATTAGAATTCATAAACAAATGATATGATTACTTGATATGTGGAAAACCATTGTCTGATTGGGCAAAGCCAACATAGATTTGTGAAAGAGTGACGGGAGATTCTGAAAAACCTGATTTTTTTTTTTTGAGACGTCATTCACAGTCAATAAACAGGAACCAGTGGATTGGTCTATTTGACTTTTCAAAAAGTCATTGAAAAATTTCCACAGAGGTTAGTTTAAAAAGAACTTAAAACCCAAAGGTTTGGAGGTAATATGCCAGCATGGATTGAGGATTGGTAAACAGGCAGAAAACAGAACAGCTGTGTTTGGGTCCTAGTTGTGCGCAATCTATATCAATGACTTGGATGCGAAGACCAATTGTAATAATTACAAGTTTGCTGATGGTATAAACTTGGTGGGAACATCACTTGTGAGGAGAATGCAAAGAGCTTTCAAGGGGATTTAGACAGACTGGGTGGGGGAAAAGTGCATTGCAGATGGAGTTTAATGTGGTTAAGTGTGAGGTTATTGTCTCTGGGAGAAGAAATTGAGGTGCACAGTAACTCTTACATAGTGAGAGATTGGAAACTGATGTGAGATAGTACAGAGATGCTGTTGTTGATAAGACACTGAAAGCTAGCATACAGGTGCAGCGAGCAATCTGGAACACAAATGATAAGTTAACTTTTATTGTAAGATGAGCTTGGGCTAAAGTTTTGCTCTAATTGTATAGAACATTGGTAAGACTGCACCTGGTGTACATGTGCAGTTCTGGTCCCATCTCTCAAGAAGGGATAGAGGGAATATGGCTGAGGTTTGCTAGACTGATGCCCTGGGATGATGGGACTGTCCTGTAAACAGAGGTTGAAATGACTGGCCTGTATTCTCTGAAGTTTGGAAAAATGAAAGAAACGTACAAATATTTTAAGGGCATGGACAGAATAGATGTGGAAGGGGCTCTTCCCTTGGTTTTAGGGTCTCCAAACCAGGGGACACAGTTTCATAGAGTCAGATAGCACGGAAACAGACCCTTCAGTCCAACTAGCCCGTGCTGAGCATAATCCCAAACTGAACTAGTCCCACCTGCCTGCTCCTGACCCATATCCCTCCAAACTTTACCTATTGATGTATTTATCCAAATGTCTTTTAAACATTGTAATTGTACCCACATCTACCACTGCCTCATTCCACACTGGAACGACCCTGTTAAAAAAATTTGCCCCTGATGTCTTTTTTAAATTTCTCTCCCCTCACTTTAAAAAAATGCTCCCTAATCTTAAAATCCCCCATCTAGGGAGAGGGCAAGTACAATTAATTCTAATCTGCAAAGTTTATAAAATAATGAGGAGTATAAAGTCACTTCTCAACCTGGTATGCTCCAGTGAAAAATGTTCCAGCCTAACCTACATTTCTTCCTAACTCAAAACTTCCTGACCTGGCAACATTCTGGAAAATCTCTTCTGAATCCAAAGGGCAAGTCGTTTAGGACTGAGATGAGGAGGAACTTCTTCATTCAGAGGCTCGTGGATCTTTAGAGTCCTTTTCCCCAAAGGACTGTGGAAGCTCAGTCATTAAGTAAATTCAAGAGAGAGAACAATAGATTTCCAAAGTACCAGACAAAGCAAGTGAACAGAACTGCCCCATTTATGGTCTGCAACATGATCAGTTTATCTACCAATGAGGACAGAATAATCTTGTCATTGATTGTTCAAAAACCAGCCCAGCTCTTCCCCTCCACCCACTGCATCCCAAAACCAGTCCAACCTGTCTCTGCCTCCCTAACCGGTTCTTCCTCTCACCCATCCCTTCCTCCCACACCAAGCCGCACCCCCAGCTACCTACTAACCTCATCCCACCTCCTTGACCTGTCCGTCATCCCTGGACTGACCTAGGCCCTCCCTACCTCCCCACCTATACTCTCTCCACCTATCTTCTTTACTCTCCATCTTCGGTCCGCCTCCCCCTCTCTCCCTATTTATTCCAGCTCCCTCTCCCCATCCCCCTCTCTGATGAAGGGTCTAGGCCCGAAACGTCAGCTTTTGTGCTCCTGAGATGCTGCTTGGCCTGCTGTGTTCATCCAGCCTCACATTTTATTATCTATGTTCAAAATACCTGTTTGGTTTACAGTTAAGGGATTCATCTACATCATCCATAGCAAGTGCAATAATTTTCATTAATAATCTTTTCGGTTACTTGGACGAGATCAACTTAGATAATGGTCACAACATGCTGGAAAAACATTTCAAATGATTATTTCAAGTGGGCTGGACACCATGTGACAGCATCTCCATGTTACCAGAGCTTCACTGAGAAGAGGGCTCATATAATCAAATCACAAGCATACAAATTAGGAACAGTAGTAACTCTGTTACGTTAAAACTCAATGAGCATTGTTATATAAATCAAAGATTACAGGACCGTCCGTTTAATCTTCAAAAGGTGTGAATATTCAAAACCCTTGCTGGGCAGGAAAGAAGGATATCATAACGAATTTCAGCGTAATTGACTTTGCCTAATGGAATAATGATTAGAATTTGCAGCCATTTGGTTTGATTGTGGTAAAAGCTGACTGAAGGCAGTTATTTGGAAGGGAATCATCTGAAAGAGCAGCATGAGAGATCTGGAAAGAAACTACTTTTCAACACAGCACCAGTGTAAAGCCTTAAGGACAAAACTAAAGGATTTCTGTAGTGAATCAGGCTACCATGAATGACAAGCTACAGTGCCAAAGAACCAAAACAAAGTAGCTTTTATTCATTTGCAGGATCTGTTTTGTTCAGTCTACCCGTGGGAGCAAATTCCATCTATTTGATTACAGAAGTCATCACAGCCCTGAATCTGAATTTAAGTTTCAATCCCTTTGCTCAGGAAGGGGATTTCGAGCAATCCTGGCCTCCAAAATATCATCGTCTAATCTTCAATACTATAACTTTTCTCCTTCATTTAAATCCTACAGTCTCTAGCTAATAACTTTACCAATTATTACTTATCTGACTTTCAGCAATTGTGTAATACATGAACTGTTTTATCTTATTTAAAACAAAGCTGCTGATTATTTTTAAATTGAAACACAAACTAATTGGGGTTTATGTACAAGTTTATACAATTCTCAGATCATGATCCACTCAAAGGAGCTGCCTGGTATGAGGCCAAGAAGACAAATACAATACAGCACAGGAACAGGCCCTTCGGCCCACCAAGCCTGTGCAAATTCCTAATCCTTATTTAGACCCACTACTTGCTCACTGCACATGGTTTCTATCCCTCTGTTTGCCCTCCTGCTCATGTGTCTCGCAAGATACTCCCTTAAACGTTGCTAACATGCCTGCTTCCACCACCTCCACTGACAGTGCATTTCAGGCACCCACCCACCAACCTACGTCTGTGTGTGAAAACTTTTCTCCGCACTTCTCTAAACTCATCCCCTTTCACCTTGAACCTGTGCCCTCTTGTCACTGACCTTGCCAGCCCGGGAAAAAGCCTTTGACTATCTATGCCTCTCATAATTTTGTAGGCCTCTATCAGGTCGCTCCCTCAGCCTCTGTCCTTCCAGTGAAAACAGTCCAAGTTCATCCAACCTCTCCTCATAACTAAAACTTTCCAGGCCAGGCAACTTATTGGTAAATCTTCTCTGTACCCTCTCCAACGTGGTCACATTCTTCTGTTGGGGGGGTGACCAGAACTGCATGAAATATTCCAAATATGGCCTAAGGTTTTGTTCAGCTGAACATAACTTGCCAACATTTATATTCAATCCTCCAGCCAATGAAGGCAATCATGCTGTATGCCTTCTTGACCACCTTATCGATCTGTGTTGCCACTTTCATCTGTGGATCTGTATGCCCAGATCCTTCTCTATTTCAGTGGTCCTAAGGTTCCAGCCACTTATTGTATAATTCACACCCGAATTCGAATTTTCAAAATGCACTGCTTTGCATTTGTTCAGATTAAACTCCATCTCCCATTTCTCTGCTCAAATCTGCAATCTATGTATAATCTGCTGTATGGTCCTCCACACTATCTGCAACTCTGTCAATTTTGGAGTCATCTGCAAATTTGCTAATCTCATCACTTATACATTTTCCTCCAGATCATTTATATATATTACAAACAACAAAGGTCCTAGCACTGATCCCTGAGGAACATTACTAGTTACTGATCTCCATTTTGAAAAGCAACCTTCCACCGCTTACTGTCTGACTTGTATGACCAAACCAGTTTTGTATCTATCTAGCCAGCTTAACCCAAATCCTATGAGACTCTACCTTTTGTACTAATCTGCCATTAGTAAGGCATTAGCTAAGGTATCTTAAGTCCATGTAGATAACATCTGCAGCCCTCCCGCCCTGCTTAATCATTCTTCTCACCTCCTCAAATAACTGAATCAAGTCAGTAAGACAAGATCTACCCAGCACAAACCCATGCTGCCTATTCACTTCCAAATGAGAATAAACCCTGTCTCTCAATATCTTTTCCAACAGCTTACCCCCCGGTGACATCAGACTCACTAGCCAAAACTGCCTGGATAATCTGTTTCCCCTTCTTAAACAAAGGTGCAACATTGGCCATTTTCTAGTCCTCCGCATCCTCATTGGCCTTGGACGAGTTTCCAAAGATATCAGTTAAGGCCCCAGCTATTTCTGCCTTTGCCTCCCACAGTATCCTGGGATAGTTCCCATCAGGCCCCGGGGACCTATCTACCTTAATACATTTCAAGATACCCAACGCCTCCTTTTTAATTATGTTGTTCTGCCCAAATGCATTCACACACCTTTACCGAACCTCAATAGCCATCACGTCCCTCTCTTTGGTGAATGTTGATGAAAAGTACTCATTAAAGATCTCACTCATTTCTTCTGGTTCCACACATAACCTCACTCCTTTATCCTTGAGTGGACTTACTCTTTTCAAAGATTCCCTCTTTCTCCTCATACATGTATAAAAATGCCTTGAGATTCTCTTTAACCTTAATGGTCAAGGATTTTTCATAGCCCCCGTCCTAACTCCCTAGAAATATTGCACAAACAAAGATTTAAGGAGAATGGGAATGTTGTAATGTTATGTTGACATATATAGTGATGCTCCAATTAGCATGCGCTTGATTATGTATTTCATTAATTATCCATAGGAAATGAAACCGCTTTTCTGATGAAGGGTCGAGGACAGAGCGTCAGCTTTTGTGCTCCTAAGATGCTGCTTGGCCTGCTGTGTTCATCCAACTCCACACTTTGTTATCTGTGGTTTAATTGAAGTGTCATCTAACTGTATGGTAGAAAGAACATGAATTCTTTCTTGTAGTCAAGCAAGGATTTAGAAAACAGGGAAATCAATTTTCTCCTCCCCATCTGGTCATAACAATAGTGCTCAATAAAGAACCCAATCAGTTATTACAATTTATTAATATGTTATTGTTGTTTGTGTTAGAGGTCAGTATCAGTGCACTGATATTTAAAGAATCTTTAAATAAGATCATAAATGTTGTTATGACTGCTGTAACTTAAAGAAAGATATGTTTTAAACTGTCTCCTTTAACTGAAAGCAAATGGATTGGTGTGGTAAAGGGGATGGGGTATCCGACAGGATCTGCCCAGGTAAGCCCATGTGACCTGGGTGCCATGGGGAAAGTGACTCAACATTAACACCTGGACAAAAAGGAGAAAGCAATTGGTTTTAATGCTGCTAGAAACACTCCCGGTGTTATTCTGATCTAAAAATTGTTGTTTGTTTCCACCACATATTGCTACACTAAGCAGAAGCACTGCTTACATGTTAACCACCAAATACAGGGTTGAGGAAGTCAGAACTCATGTTTCAGCAAACATGGGTTGTGAGGAGTGAAACTCCCAGATTCATTAGATTACGTTACAAAGGGAAGTCCATTTGGTTATGCTCAAAGGGGTGAGCAAAGAGGAGTTGTCTTAAAAGGACACTTAAAGCTTGCTCAAAAATGGGTTGTCATCTTCAACCCTGCATTTGGCAGTTAACCCCTTCCACCAAAACCTTTGGGGGAAAGGCGTTGTTTTTTCAGGTTGGTGAACTCAGACCAGTTTTAGACCGCAACTGTTCAGTGTATACGTACAGCAGCCTAACTTATAGATGACGCAAAGTTGGTGGAAAGGAAGGCTGTGCAAGGGATACAAACTGTTAACAGAAATATATTGTTAGGTTAGGTGGAAACCAAAGTTGGAAAACAGAATGTAATGTGGGAAAATGTGAAGTTGTTCATTTTGGAAGGGAGAAGGAAAGAAAGGTATATAAACAGAGAAAAATGGCTGAAAACACCAACACAAACAGACTTGTGTGGTGGGGGATGGGGCGGAGTTGGGGTACATGATACGCAGGAAGCCAGCACACAGGTACAGCATGTAATCAGGAAGGCTAATTGAATGTTGGCCCTTATTTCAAGGAGGTTAGAGTATGAAAATAGGTAAATCTTACTATAACTGTACAGTGCTATGAAACCACATTTGAAGTACTGAGTAGTAGTTTTGGTCCCCTTACTGAAGATACTATTGCATTAGGGGCACTTTAGAGAAGGGTCACTAGGTTGGAGGGATTATTTTGTGAACAAAGGTTAAACAAATTGAGATTCTACCTATTGCAATTCAGACGAATGAGTTGAATACATTTAACCATATATGATTCTTCAGAGAGTTTGACAGGGTAAATTCTGAGAGGACGTCTTCCCTCATAAGAGTGCAGTCTGGGGATTAAAGGACACTATCTTAAGACTGAAGTGAAGAGGAATTTCTTCTCTCAGATGGTTGAGTCTGGAATTCTTTGCCACAGAGGGATGGGGCAGAAGGTTTGTGCATATTTAAGGCTGATAGACTCTTGGTCAGTAGGGGAAAATTAGGGTTTACGGGGAAAAGGTAGGAAAGTGGAGGTGAGGAATGCCAGATCAGCCATAATCCTATTAAAGGATGGAGTATTCACAGTCTACTCCTGTTCCCATTTCTCATGGTTTTATGAAGAACAGAGCTTATGTTCAAGTTGGAAGGACACTTGGACTTTGAAGTCAAGATCTCGTACATAGAGTGTGGTGTACATAATCTAAAGAAGCATGAGGTTTGTGGTTATGTCAAGAACGTGCCAGCAATGACATTTTCAGTTTGGTGTACTCATATCTGATTCACAAGGCTGCTAATTTCACCTTATTGAAATGTCTTTAACATTAACTGGCCACAGAGAAATTTTGCTCTTCGAAAGTTACCAATCCATGCAGAGAGCAAAATACGAACTTCACATTCTGATTGAGGGCAGTCTTAATGTTACATAGAAGCAATTATAAAAGCACGGAGATAGAGATGGTTACAATGTACTGAGAGAGCAGATTAAAAATGGTAAGTAAGTGACATCACACAGAGATAATACATTATTTTCAATGAAGACGTATCTCACCAAGAAAGACTCTTAATTAAGATGGTTGAGAATGGTATCAAATTGAAAGAGAAAAAATACAATTCTTAGTGATACGCTAGAAGGTTTGGAAATTTTTAGAAAGGAGCAATTGGGAGGGAAAAGGGAGAATAGAGGTGAAGGAACTAAATTAGCGTAAACTAGTATGAAAGGTAAAAGCAGACAGTACGATTATCTACAAGTATTGAGTATGAAGGCGAGTAATTAAAGTAAATGTAAATTTGCTGATGTTATAAAAATTGAAAGCAAGGTGCAAGAGGTCACGAGAAAAATTACAACCTGGTATGAGATAGGTGAAGTGAGTTGGCAAAAACAAATAGTAACTCTAAGAAAGCTATACAGAATTGTACAAGTCTAGATATGGATCACAGCAGAAAGCACACAGAAGATATAAAAGCTAGCCCACCTCCACCAACTTTTCACCAGCTGCAAATGGTTGAAATGCTCCTCCCCAACTTCTAAAGGTAAGGCCGCAAAGCCAATTCTAGTACTCCCAAAGAAACCCCAGCTCACATCAGTCAATGGTGCACAGCAGTGTGAAGTGTCCTTCCTGTACAGACCACCTTTAATTGCCAAACTGCCCAGAGGAGCTTAGGCATTGTTTACATCTTGAAAAATGTGCATGTCTATCACATCAAAAATGATTGCAAATTTCTAACAATTTCCAGATCTTTTGAAGAGACATTATGCAGTCATGGGAGCCTGTCAGCTCAAATAATGCTCAAAGTACAGATCATGAGTTACGCTCTGAACAATCAATTATCTTTGCCTACTTCAAAATGTTTACATGTGGTTTATGTTGTGAAGAGATTCCATTATGGGCAGGAACTTGTTAAAATGAGGTTAAAAAACAAATAGTGTGATTTGTTTTCCAGTCTCTTTCTCAGTCGCAATAATGTACATTAATCTTCAATGTTATTTATATATGAACTCAGCTACTGAGCTGAAATGTCAAGAATACACATTTCAGTACCTTTACTATAGTTTTAAAATGTCTTCACCAAGATGGAATAAAGTTAACAGTCTGTTGAAATTTTCTCAATCGTCAGATTGATGTCATATTCACTATTCTTTCATACCTAGCATAAAACAAACAACAAAAAAAAACTCCACACTTTTTTTTAATATATAAAAGCTTGCATTTTAAAACTTTCTAGATTAACCTGCTAAAGGCCATTTTTCCTTGGAGGTCTTTTACAACAGAATTGATTTTTCTTTTCTTTAAATTATTAACAAACAAAAGCCAGAGGTCAAGTCTCACAGTGCAGACCACCACAGTTAAGACAAAAAGTGAGGAGGAGGTCTATCAAGACAGAGGTTAGGCAATATCACAATGGTGTCTCAGTCTTGAGGTTATAGCAGGATGGGAAGACAAAGGGCAATAAGGAGTTCCACAGTTTTGAGGTCATGTAAAAGAATTAGTGTAGGAAATTATGTGGCAAAGCTTGACTTCCAATATAGTGCGTGTGAAGAGTTTGCAGAATGCCATATTTGGAGTTTAGAAGGAATGAGACAGGAAGACATCCAGAGTATTAACATCTGTAAGCAGTTACAGGCGTCTCCTGCAGTGCAACTCTCTTGCATCTACTTTTAACAAAAGGAGCCTAAGAGAGCTCACAACATTAGTATCAACATCATATAAAAACCCCCACTTTAATAACCAGTACTGGTAACAAAGTTGTACTTTACAGTGACAGAACTGAAATCTTTACATAATCAGTTCTTCCTTTTAAAAAAAGGTAGGTAGGGGTTGAGAGATTAGCAGTTTAGGGAAGTCATGTAATGGACCACTGCAGCTGGAAGAGGTTAAAAAAGAAAAACACACTTCCTTTGTCTAATTCTGTGAGCAAAACCATTGTGGAGAATACAACTGAGATTGACAAAAACTTTAAATGAATAATTTCACCAATAGTCAAAAAAAGACACTCTGAAATTAAGTAAAGTATCTGTAATTAATATCCTTGGGTGTTCTCCTGATTGGCCGTTATACCTTCAGCAAAGAAAAAACCCTACTTGTGTCTATCCAGGATTTCTGTTAGTTGGGAGAATCCTGATGAAACTTTTGGCGATAGATTTAATCCACCAAAAGACAGCCATTTCTGCACTTTGTGCCACATTCACTTCCTTTGCTCAAGGTAAGAAAAACAGATGCTTTAAACGTGCAGACCAATGTTTTTGTTTTCTCTTTGTAACAAAATGAAGAAATACAGTTCTGCAAAGTAAGTGACCTCTTTCAGCTTCTTCACGTGGGCAGACAACAAAACCAGTCTTTACTAGTTTCTAGGACGATTCAAGTGACAAATGTTCTTCTTTGAAAGCAACCCAGATTTTAAAACGTGTCCCATGGTTCATTATGGCTCAAAGCCTCAGTTCTCATTAGCTGATTCCATTTCCATTGGAACGGGTTCTGTGTCAGTGGTGTGTTGATCATCTGACTGAAGCATGGCAGATTTGAATGGAGCACTACAACAGAAATGATTAAACAAGATTCAAAATGTAGAACAAATCATATCTATAAATTAACTTACTCGCAAAAAGAAATAACTACATCGGTGAGTGAATGTGCCCATCTAAATAGGTCACTGCATAATTCATGAGGAAGCACTTCAAAAATGTCTCAATCAAATTTGAAATAAATATGCTCATGGCTGGAAGAAATGAATTCTGTCCATATGACTAACTACAGCAGTAGGAAGCAAAGGTACCAATCTTTCAATCATCTGGCATAACTTTGTTGAGGCACTTATGGCGACAGGAAACATTTCTTCAATTACACAAATGCTGACACTGAAGACATTTTTTAAGAAAGAGATGTGCTTTGAAAGAAGCAGGGAAATAATGTATTGTTAGATAGAAATGGCAGAATAATTGTTGTTCAGCAGGAGTAGCAAGTTTCAAATTAAATAAAGTAGCCATTTGGCAGTTTAGAACTTGAATACTGCCGAATAAAGGGCTCATTGTCGAATCCTTCTGTTTTGCACTCATCAGGGAAATTCACAACAAGAATTCAAAGAAAACATTATTTATACTGCCTAAAAGGAGATTGATTGGTTAGCAAGTGGACTCTGACGTTTATACCAAACTAGTTATTGATGACTGACAGTTAACTGCCAAGCCAGAGTAGAAGAAATACATTGCTAAGTAGACTTGTAACTTGGCACACTTAAGTTAATATATACAAGATCATGTTCTATAGAGACGGGAAGGGTATGGACACAAGTTTTAATGCAACAAAATAGGTGATAGCCAGTCTCTGGTTCATTTCACAAAACAAAGCTTTAATGAATCAGTGCCTTATTTAAAATGTAAGCAAAGCTTGGCAATTAACGGCCTATCAGCAATCAGTGCAATCTCCACAGCAATGCCTTTATTAGAGTCCACTTGCTAGCCAGTTATCACTCTCTTATGTAGTATAAATGTTGTTTTCCCTTTACTTTGTGTTTCTTCCAAATTTAATTAGTGCCTACAAATTTTTGTAAGCAATAAAGAGAATAAAAATAATAAACATATTTTAACGATAAAACTAATACTCAGAGAAAACTACTTGTGCTTTGTAGATCAGATAACTTCTATTGCAAGGAGGGTGCCTCAGAAAAGTTAGCGTGGTTAAATATTTTGGCCAAGGATCACATCTGGGTGTGGAACTCTTGGATTTGACTCAGAAACAGCAAAGGAATGGCAAAATACTTCCGAGTCTGGATGGTGAGTGGCCTGGAGGAGAAATTGCAGTTGGTTTCCCATGTATCTTTTGCCTTCGTCCTTCTAGATGGAAGTGGTTGTGGGTTTGGAATGTGCTGTTGAAAATTTTTGATGAAGTCGTACAGTCCATATTTTAGATGATAACACTGTTGGACATGCTACCTTTGAAGTGAGAATTTAAGTAGAGAGTTTAAGTGCCAAAGATCCAGTAACACTCTTAACAGCAATGTCCTGGTCAATATCAATTTCTCAACTAATCATAAACTATCTTGTTCTTAACTGTGGGACAATGTTTTGAACAAATTGGCTGTTGCATTTCTCTGCCGTAGAGTAGTGACTACAATTACTAGATTACAGGTTCAAACATACAATTAAGACTTGAAATAACAGACATTCAGCAAAACGTTTGAAGCCTA
This sequence comes from Stegostoma tigrinum, assembly GCF_030684315.1. Taxonomy (NCBI): domain Eukaryota; kingdom Metazoa; phylum Chordata; class Chondrichthyes; order Orectolobiformes; family Stegostomatidae; genus Stegostoma; species Stegostoma tigrinum. Next base: position 32,114,656 of record NC_081383.1, read on the forward strand.
CCAACTAAACAAAGCATGATTTGGAACAGCCAATTGTTCAGACATGGTGCAACATTAATGGTGTAGATGAATTACTTGACGTGTGCGCGCATCTTACTCACCTATTCTGTTTGCCAAACAATGTTTCCTCATTATTCTTCTCCCTTTCTCCTCGTGACTCATCATGTTCTTGGTTCTCTGGAAGTATTTCATTTTTCTGAGATGCTGTCTCTCCATTCACTGCAGTACAAGAAACTACAGATAGTTTATTAGGGAAAACAGAACAGATCAACTCTAGACCACATTTCTAAAATCTAACCCTGCTCGTGGATTAGTACAATAATTGGGGTCTCCATATATGAGGAATTTTTGTCAAGAATGAACAGCTGTCAGAATAAGGGACTGTGGCTAACAAAGTTGAGCCTGATCTGTTCTCATAATAAGCACATACACAGAATCACCATACTACACAAGCTTTGGACAATTATCATTTTCTCCCTGTCTAGCCCAAGTGCTCTCATGTCCTTTGCATTCCCCTATGAGCAACCATTTAACACTCAAGCATAGGACATTTATCTGTAAGGCCCAGCACACAACAAAGAATAGGTGTTTAAATTAAACCATCAGGGAGCAATATGAACTTTTTAAAACAGCATTCAAAATGAGCTGCATTCCATGCTGAAATAAGAACATTATGAATCTCAAGTTAAGGGATTTGGGTAATCCCATTCTGTTATATGTATTTATATGAAGCTTTTAACAAAAATTATCTCATGATAGTTGCCATATACAGGGATATATACATTGTCACAGAAAGGAAAAATGTTGATGGTAACAGACAGCTGAGTACCCAGCACAGTATCTCACCTGAATCCTGGTTTTCCTTCATGTTATTCTCAGCTTCTTTCTCCTCTTTGGCTTGGTTATTTTTCTGCTGCTCCTGGTCAGAATGAGTCTTCTTCAGTGTACTGTTGCCAGAATCGTCTCCTCCCACAAACATGGACTTCAAATGACTGTAGATCTCACTTGCTTTTGCCATAACTTCTTGACTAGCTTTATAGCGGCGTATCTAGAAACCATGATCAACGAAATGAGTTAGGGTGGTCTTACACACCGAGAACAACATTTCACATATTTCTCAGGTTTGTCTCAGTTATCACTGATCCGAGGTTGCAAAAAATGAAGGTCAACACGTTCCAGTTTTGTCAACTTTCGTTTGAGATGTGTCTCAGCTTCAAATAGCCTGGATGAAATCAGGACGACAGATTGTGGGCAAAAAAGTGAAGCAAACATTTCTTGCTTTATCTCGATATAGGTCTTTAATTCACTTAAAAGGAGTTTTGAAAGAAAAGTCAAACCTTATCTGCAGCTTAACTCAATACATATGTTGATAGTTGTGTAAACAACTAATGAAATTGTCAGTTATTTTTGAATGTGATTATTTATTATTCAAATCCAGAAATTCTCAATGCCTGCTTAAAGAGTTGGACGGACTTAGTTTGGAATTTCAAAAAGATATAGTCAGTAAGATCTTTGACAAGGTCTCACGCGGAAGGCTAATTGAGAAGATAGGAGCCTATGGGATCCAAAGCAAGTTGGCAAACTGGATCCAAAACTGACATATTTATAGAAAGCAAACAGCGATGGTGAAGGGACATATTTTTAACTGGAAGCCTGCAACCAGCATTATACCACAGGGCTCAGTGATGGGACCCTTGCTATTTGTTATCTCAGTTAATGACTTGGATGTGAAAATTTAAAAAGTATTAGTAAATTTGTAGATTACACCAGAATTGGTGATGTTAATGACACTAAGGAAAATGGTTTCAGGCTACTGTCTGAAATTGATCAGTTGCTAAACTGAGTTGAATTCCAATAAAACTGAGGGGATGCATTTTGGGAGGTCTAATAAGGGAAAGCCAGTCGCAATGAACGACTGGTTCCTAGGGCGAAGGTGTCAGCACAGGTAGACAAGATGGTGAAGGCAAACGGGATGCTTGCCTTCATTAGTCGGGGCACAGAATACAAGAGCATGGAAGTCTTGTTACAAGTTTATAAATCATTAGTTAGGCCAATGATGGAATACTGCGTGCAGTTCTCTTTGCCACACTAATCATGGAAGGACATTGTTGCACTGGAGAGAACGCAGAGGAGATTCACCAGGACGTTACCTGGTGAGTAGAGACAGAATAGAGCTAGGGTTGTTTTACCTTGAGCAGAGGAGTTTGTTTATTTTTGGCGGGGGTCCTGATTGATGCATACAACGTTGTGAGAGGTTCAGATAGTAGATCACAAGAATCTCTTCCCATGGCCGATACATTCAAGATCAGAAGGTATTAGTTTAGAGGTCAGGAGCAAATGGTTTTGAGCAGATCAGAGGGAATTTTTTCACCCAGAGGGCAGTAGATACATGGAATGTGTTACTGGAAAGGGTGGTGGAGACAGGTGCTCTCATAACATTTTAAAAAGCATCAGGATAATTACTAAAAATGCCAAAGGACAGTAGGTTATGGATCAAGAGCAGGTAGATGGAATCAGTATAGTTTACTACAAAAACAGAAGTTGCTGGAAAAGCTCAGCAGGTTTGGCAGCATCTGTGAAGAAAAAAAATCAGAGTCAATGATTTGGGTCCCGTGTCCCTTCCTCAGGACTGTAGTTTGTGTTTGTTGGTTAATATAGACATAATGGGTCAAAGGGCATGTTTCCATGCTGAACTACACGAATCTTCTAAGTTCAAGCGAAAACAGGCTCCAAAATGATTTAAGGAATACAAGGAAACAAACACAATGGCTGTGAAAATTATGGGAATGTTATCTTGTTTAGTACCGAGATGGCAATCTTGTTGTGGCCAATAAGCGCATCTGTAATCTTGGTGTCACACTGGATACTAAATCTTTCAAATGATATCCTTTTCAAAACCACTACTTCCACCTTTGCAAGTATCAATCTTGACTTCTACCTTAGCTACTATGGTTGAAACTCTTGCATTGTAACTTACAGACTTGACTGTTACAATGAGCCCCTTATTACCCTTCCATCCTCTACAAATTCTTGTTCAAAACATATTCTGCCCCAATAATCCATCACTCTATTATCCTTGACATATTCTGGCTCTTTTAACACATTATATTTCAATTTTTTGCTGCATTTATACATCTTTCATGGCTTGATTCCACCTTAGTTCTGTAATTTTCTCTAAGCCTTTTCTAAATTTTCTCTAACTAAGGTTTTGGAGTAGATTTCTAGCTCGGGTTGTGGGTCTTAAGGTTGGTTGGCTTGCCGAGCTGGTTTGTTGTTCTGCAGACATTTTGATACCGTGCTGGGTAACATCCTCAGTGCAGCCTCTGATGAAGTGTCGGTGTGTTTTCCCGCCTGGTTTTTAAACTCTGGGGTCCATTGTGATGGATTGCCTCACTTCCAGGTTTCGTCTGTAGTAGAATGCACATGGGGTCAAGTTCAACGTGTTTATTAATAGCCTGCTTTGTGGAGTTCCATACTTCCGGGAATTCTCATGTTTGTCTCTACCTAGTCTGTCCCAGGATCTTGGTGTTGTCCCAGTCGAAGTCGTGGTTCTCCTTGTCCACTTGGATTGAGATGAGTGGGTATTGGTCGTGTCTTTTTGTAGCCAGTATTGTAGCTAATAGTGTTAAATAGTTAAGTAGCAGACACTATTTAAAAAAAGGGCAACAACAGACTGCAAATACCTCTTCCAACTGTTCAAGGATAACGGATATCCAAAAGAACTGGATCAGGAGATGCCTACAGGAACAGCATCAGAAAGATTCTACATGCCCCGACACATTAATCACACTACCCTACATCAGAAACACGTCAGAACTCACCACAAGACTTTTACGACCGCTGGGCATCAGAGTGGCACACAAACCCACATCAACCCTACGACATGTGCTCACCCGAACTAAAGACCCACTCCCCGCCATGGACAGGACCAATGTCATTTACAAAATTCCCTGCAGAGACTGCAAGAAATACTACATTGGGCAAACAGGAAGGAAACAAATAACAAGAGTACATGAACACCAACTGGCTACCAAGAGACACGACCAATACTCGCTCATCTCAATCCACATGGACAAGGAGAACCACGACTTCGGCTGGGACAACACCAAGGTCCTGGGACAGGCTAGGCAGAGAAAAGCACAAGAATTCATGGAAACATGGCACTCCATGAAGCAGGCTATTAATAAACACATTGAACTCGACCCCATTTACATTCCACTATGGAGGAAGCCCAGAAGTGAAGGCAATCCATCACAACAGGCCCCAGAGTTTAAAAACTAGGCAGGAAAACACACTGATGCTTCAGAGGCTGCACGGAGGACATTACCCAGCACGGTAATGAAATGTCTGCAGAACAACAAACCAGCTCGGCGAGCCAACCAAACTCAACATTTCTCTAACTCTTCCCAAACGTGAAACTGTCAAAAGAACCCCCAGTGTACTACCTTGTAAAAAAAAAGACATACAAGCTGCTAAGCTTTCAGTCACTTTCTCCTTTTTAGCTCACCGCGTGATTTTTTGAAACATTTCTCATATTATGGGTGCTAAATAATCCTTGCAAGAGCTGAATAGATGGACTGATCTCTGGCTTTGTCGAAAAAATTTTACTTGTGCAGAATCATTCGGCGCTCAACCAGAAACACACATGGATCAAATTAAAAAAAACTTGAATTATACTCAAAACAATAAATACACGTTCTATGTCACGCAACTTATCATCAACATTTCAAATACCTTCTAGAAGTACAACGTTTGTGACACCTTATCACATTCCATATGTTGTGGCACTTTATATACTACTAAAAGCATAGTCCAATTTGCTTTTTGTGAATAAACCTGTGTCACAGGACAAGCATTGGAAAAAACTTCCTCCCATTCGTTCAGGAAGGGGGATGAGAATTTTCATCATCCATTTCAGTTAAACAGATAAACAAGAACCTCATTTTTGTTTCTCAACTGAACTCTGGCATCGCTAAACATGTAGCACATTCTTGGAACTGCATGGAGTGCCAGCAAGGACTGGCATTCACGTTCTGGAATAGGACACGCTGCACAAGAGCCAGGCAATGGCCAAATCTAACAAGACAGCATCTAGCCATCATCTCTTGATGTTCAATGTCATCACTATTGAATCTTCCCACTCTTCCCTCTTCCTAGGCAGTCTCTCTGGTTCCAGGGTGACTTTCTGCCATGCCAGTGTTGCGAGTCCATAGGAGAGTGAACAATCAAAGGCTGAATTGGAAAATACTGCTACAGGTGGGGCAGATGCTGTATACCAGCTGAGTTTCAGCAACCCCTTTTAGCTGTTTATGCTTGACTACTGCCTTGGCCTGTTGGAGTCACTCAAAATAGTTGGCTCCTTTGCAGATGCTTCTTCTCTAGTCTGAGCAGTCTTGTGCTAGAGATTCTCACGAGTCAGAGTGGCTTGTGCATATTTTGAGGAGGCTTTTTGAGGAAGTTCTTGAAGGGTTTCCATTGCTCTCCAATAATATCTTGCCATCACAAAGCTCAGTGCATCTTGGGAGTATGTGATATAGTTCCAGAAAACATGGCCCACCAACTTAGCTGGTTGATTATAGTCAGTGAGTCAATTCTGGGAATGTTGGCCAGAAAGAGGGCATGATATCGAGGTGCCTATCACACCAATGGATTTGCAAGGGCATTGCTGTTGATTTTTCTCAAAAGGACTGGAGCTGTCTGCTATAGACTGTCCAAATTTCTGACGAATACTGGAGGGCTTGCAGCACTTGGTGTTGGGTTTAAGACATTTTTCAAAATTTCTTTTTCTCAGAGTATCAAAGGCAATACAGGTACACTGGAGGAGGTTGAATTTCATCTTTAATGTCTGTCCTTGCCTGACAGGAGGCTTCTAAGGTATGGGAATTGATCCACAATTATCAATGACATAGATCTTGATAGTCAGGGAGTTGGAGCAAGCAATGCTGCATGGTAGGATTAGGCTCGTAGATGGTCTTTGTCTTCCAGATGTTTTGCCCGAGGTCCTTTCTCTCATATGCTTCTAATAATGCATCAACAATAGTTTACAGCTCAGCCTCAAAGTCTGAACATGCAAATATCATCTGCAGATTGCAGTCAAACAACAGAATTTTGGGTGGTCTTAGACGCCAGTCGACACGACACAGATTGAACAATTTCCATGTATCCTGTAGTGATGCCATTCCAGTGATTAGCTTCATGGATATCGGGGGGAGTGCAGCATCAATGAAGAACAGAGGAGGGCAGTGATATGACAACGTAGCTTTACACAACTCAAGTTGGTTCCATTGGTATCAGGTAGTAGGCAGAGGATAGTGACAAATTTTTGTGAGCAAACAATTTGAGGAAGGTGCAATATTGTACCTCCTGAAAGCTTTTGTGGGGTCAAGGAAGGTCACACAGGAGGTTGTTGCAGCTCCCTGCACTTTTCTTGGACTCGTCTTCGCGACAAGATCATGCCCACTTTGTTTCTTAATGGATGGATTCTGCTTTGTGACTCTAGGAGCAGCTCTTCAGCGACTGGAGGAAGGATATAAGGGGGTTACCACTGGCCAGAAGCTAAACTGGACTAGTAATACATACAAGGCAACACGTTCTGCTCCAAATAATTTATGTCCCACGTCCCCAGTGCTTATCCACTGTCTAGAAGACAAACGTCAAGAATGTGATGAGATATGTTTGATTTGTCTGTAGGGGTGCAGCTCCAACACCATTTGGATCAAATCATTCTACTTAGTTGGCACCCCTAGCACCCCATGCACTATCTTTAACATTCATCTCCTTCACCACCAACATGTAGCGCAGCAGTGTTTTCATTTAAATGTTATTCTGTTTAATTAAATCCAAAAGTAGGAACAGTCCACACTGTGATACTATATATGCTGATGCCATTCGACACCAGGCTTCTCTTCACCTTGTACTTTGCCTCTCCACTTATTGATAAATTCTATAACACCCTTTTATTCAAAAAATTAAAATTGAAACCATGAGGTGTATGTTTTTATGTTTATTTTTCATTCTTTCTACCAGAAAGGACCACTGTTTGACTTGAAAACCCACAACTTGGATTTAGAACAAAACAGTAATAGTACAACCTTTAGTACTTCCTGCATCAGCATCTTATTCCGTATTTGAGGTAAATGTCCAAAATCAGACGGTCATAAATATCAGTGAGCGTTGCGGACATTTTTGTGTTAGTAGTTTACTCACTACCACGAAAAACAAAATATATACAATAGATGCTGGAAATCTGAAACAAACAGATTACTGGCAAAACTCAGGACATCTGGCAGCATCTCTGGAAAGAGAAGGAGAACTAACAGAGTCTAATGTGAACAGAGATAATGGGAACTGCAGGTGCTGGAGAATCCAAGGTAACAAAGTGTGTAGCTGGATGGACACAGCAGGCCAAGTAGCATCTCAGGAGCACAAAAGCTGATGTTTCGGGCCTAGACCCTTCATCCTCTGTGAAGAAGGGTCTAGGCCCAAAACGTCAGCTTTTGCAGAGTCTAATGTGACTCTTCTTCCGAACTGAGGAGCTCACCAGCAGTGTTTCTGCTCAACTTCAGAACCACTCATAGGATCTGAACTCACTGCATCTTCCAGATCAGTACAGCAACAGAAAAATTAAAATTAATAGAAGTTTATAAAATCACGAGAGGCATAGATAGGGTGAATAGCCAAGATCTTTTCCCCAGGGTAGTGGAGTCCAAAATTGGAAGGCATAGGTTTAAAGTGAAAGAATTAAAAGGGGCCAGAGGACAACTTTTTCCACACAGAGTGGTGCATGTATGGAATGAGCTGCCAGAGAAAATGGTGGAGGCCAGAACAATTACAACATTTAAAAGGCATCTGGAATGGGTAGACAGATAGGAAAGGCTGAGGGGGATATGGGCCAAATACTGGCAAATGGAACTAAAGTAAATTAGGGTATCTGATCCGAATGGATGAGTTGGACCAAAGGGTCTGTTCCTGTGCTGTACAACTCTATGAATACAGCCCACCACTGTTGGAATATTAAAGTTACGCAGAATTAAAATAGTTATAATTAGGCATATATATCATGGAAATAAGAACAAAAATAAGTTATTTGAAAGTACATAGGCAATGTTTTCAAATAATTTAACCCACAAGTGAATAAACTCATGTCACAAACAATGATAAAGACAGACCCAAAATAGAAGAATGAAATGATAAGGACATCAACAGAAATTCAGGACAACAAACATACCTTTTTCAATGTGGCAACCAGATCACAATGTTTCTGCAAAAGTTGTGTAGTGACTTGCAATGTTTGCAGTTCTTCCAGTGCCTCCACACACTTCTTTACATCCTTAAAATAAAAAAGCAATTAAAGAGTTAAAGCAGTTGATAGCACTCTGGTAATAAAATGTGAGGCTGGATGAACACAGCAGGCCAAGCAGCATCTCAGGAGCACAAAAGCTGACGTTTCGGGCCTAGACCCTTCATCAGAGAGGGGGATGGGGGGAGGGAACTGGAATAAATAGGGAGAGAGGGGGAGGCGGACCGAAGATGGAGAGTAAAGAAGATAGGTGGAGAGGGTGTAGGTGGGGAGGTAGGGAGGGGATAGGTCAGTCCAGGGAAGACGGACAGGTCAAGGAGGTGGGATGAGGTTAGTAGGTAGCTGGGGGTGCGGCTTGGGGTGGGAGGAAGGGATGGGTGAGAGGAAGAACCGGTTCGGGAGGCAGAGACAGGTTGGACTGGTTTTGGGATGCAGTGGGTGGGGGGGAAGAGCTGGGCTGGTTGTGTGGTGCAGTGGGGGGAGGGGATGAACTGGGCTGGTTGAGGGATGCAGTGGGGGAAGGGGAGATCCCCACCTACACCCTCTCCACCTATCTTCTTTACTCTCCATCTTCGGTCCGCCTCCCCCTCTCTCCCTATTTATTCCAGTTCCCTCCCCCCATCCCCCTCTCTGATGAAGGGGCTAGGCCCGAAACGTCAGCTTTTGTGCTCCTGAGATGCTGCTTGGCCTGCTGTGTTCATCCAGCCTCACATTTTATTATCTTGGAATCTCCAGCATCTGCAGTTCCCATTATCTCTGATAGCACTCTGGCTTCTGTACATTCAAAAGTAATTGTTTGTTCAGCTATCATCAGACTCTGTATCCCCCTCCTCTGGGAACATTTAAAAAAAACAGAAGCCGGAACAAATCTTTTAGTTCATTGCCCCTGCTCTCCCTTTCTACAAGATCATCTGATTGCAGTCACGAGACCACTTTTTCATCTGTCTCCCATAGCCCCCAACTAGTTTGTCAATCAAAAATTTGTTCAATTCAACTTTTAATACATTATGATCTAGCATCCACAGCTCTCTGCGGAAGACAACTGCAAAAACAAATGACCCTCAGAAGAGATTCTTCATCTCGTCTTAATTTAGAAACTCTTCATTTTCAAGCTGTGCCCTCTAGTTCTAGATTCCCCACAAGATGAGACATCCTCTTTGTCATGTCTTTCGCGAGTTCGAAATAATTCCTTAAATATCTATGATTCCTATGCTAACAACTTCAAACCCGTTTTCCCATCTTACTTTAGCCCATTTTGTCTTCATACCCTTTTAACTGATTTACTGAAAATACTTATTTTAAGCACAAATTTCTCACACTCAAACTGAATGTGAAATTCTACCAGGTTACAATCACACTTTATGTTCAGGATCTTTTCCAGGTTACCCTTGCAATTTGATTTGTCCAATCCATCTCAAGTTTAAAATCGCAGATTCTTTCAGAACCTTTTTCTTTCCAGATCACATTTATAGTCAGCTTTTGTTCTTACCCAAACATTATCAGCGGCTATGCATCCCTAACTTTAAAGATTGTCTGGCTTCCTTGATATTTCTCATTCAGTTCTTTTTCACACATTGCTGTACCTAGCAATTGTAATTGTATGATATAAATACCTGCTTACTATACCAGTAACTTTTAAATACAAAACCAGAGCAATGGTGCCATCCAGTGATTTTCTGTGAACATTGTATGTTAATGGTTTGAATACCCAAATATTTCACCCAACAGAGAAGTCACTTGTTCTGCTTTCTCGCTCTCAACAGAAAAAAATAGTAGCTTTCTCTTCAGGCAACAATGGATAACAGAATAGTAACAACTGATATTGTGTTTCACTTATGCAGTCTCAAAGCTACTCCCCAGCTAATTTTGACCCTTGTGATTAATAAAGTGACTGATATTAATTGTAAGGAAGAATGGTGGCAATACGGAGCTACATTTCTTGTAATGCCATATCAGGAATTTACTTGCATTTGAGAGTTACAAATTTTGGTTTCTTTTCTGCAAGGATCAATAAACATGTTAAGTCCTGATCAGGAAGAATGTGAATCAGATACTGTAACCTTGCATATATAAGACGTTTAAAAAAAAAAGTAATGCGGGATGTAGGTGCTGGTGGCTGAACTAACATTTATTGCGCATCCTAATTATCCTCAAACTGAATAGCTTGCCTGGTCATTTCAGACGGCAGTTAAGAGTCAACCACACAGCCATGGATCTACAGTAACAAGTAGGCCAGACCAAGTAAGGATAGCAGATTTCCTTCCTTAAAAGAACATTGGTGAGTCAGATGGGTATTTATGACAATTGACAGCAGTTACATGGCCATCATTAGATTATTTTTTAATTTCAGATTTGTAAAAAGAGTTCAAATTTCACCATGATGGGGATTGAACCCAATCTCCCAAACTGAACAATTGGCTGGAATATTAGTGACATTATCACAGCGTCAAAACACCCCTCAAAGTCAACTGCACAGCAGGAAAGGTCAATTACAAAACAACAAACTGATTTATTTTACTACAATTACTTTGGAATTATTTTGTCAATATTCCTCCAAATAGAAAGTCCACACTACCTTGATGTAGTGGGCTAAATATTTTCAGAGTCTAGATCCAAAATGAAAGCCCTCCCTGTCTTATCTACTTCCTTCAACTTATACTGCCATATACACTCCCATATAGGGTGCATCCATGAGGATCAATGGTCGGCACAACATTGTGGGCTGAAGGGCCTGTTCTGTGCTGTACTGTTCTATGTTCTATATAGTGCTTTACTTAACAGGGGATGAAGTAAACACCTCCGACTCTTACTACCAGGACTGTAGGTACAATTTTCCTGCGAGATTCCTACCACCCACTCTATCCCTTACTTGGGTCACAGGAATAAAACAATTCAGCATTACACACAAACTATTTTTTTCAAAATGATCTGGCACTTGAGAAATAACATCTTGGATTGGTATAGAGGTATTTTTAAATATAATTTTCACATTCCTGAATGTTGTATGTTGTGGATTTAACTCCAGTTTAATTGTATTTACTCTTCACAAAGATGTCAGTACAGATCATGAGATTCTTCCAAGTTTAAATAGGCAAAATTATCCAAGTAAGATGTTTGGTAATTGGGTGCTAACACCTTCTATCTAAGGGATGGTGGGGTCTGCTTTAGGGCTATTAGGGGTCTCACTTATACAGACTGTCATATCTGGTCTGGATCTCTGATCAACTAGGTATCCTTGGCTTTGGTATTAAAATTGGATTTATTTTTCCTAATCTGACTTTATATAAATAAATACAAGTGTAAATACCATATGTCCAAGCTATAAATAAATCAGATTTTTAATTAAAATTGGGTGATTAGATGAAAAAAGGAAAACTTTACATGCACTGACTTCAACTTTGAACTGGTTAGAATCATTTGCAATTGAAATAAAAGTTATTTAAACCGTATACAAATTTTGCATCAGCTCAATAGAGATACAAAGCCGGATTTTTCAATGCAAAACATTACTGATACTCACAGGGCTGTCAACTTTCAAAGCATGTTTAATATCCGTGTGTATCTTCTGAAGCTTCTGCTCTGCTGTCATCTCTGTTAAAGAAGTGTCATCAGAAATATGTTGCATCTTCAACAATAAGCTTTTATGCAGGTCAAACAAATAACCAGCTCAGCCTCTACCAATTGTTTAAAGTCTTTAAAAGTGGCACATTTTTAACTTCTTCATTACAGTCAAGAGATTTACTCCATCAGTTGTGCCCGGGTGACTTTAAGGAAGTAAGATGAGTTTGGTATATTAAGATCAAACTGTTGCCAGCTACAAAAAAAGGATCTTGTGCAATTGCAAAATCTCAGATTCTCTGGATATGATATTCCATCAAAAAATAATGACCAATCTAAGCTAAAATTGTCAGACTTTATAAAAATACATTAATTTTTTAAAAAACCTAATGATATTGCAGCTTGCATCAATACCCTGTGTACACCTCAATTTTTTATCTTGCTGTAAAATTATAGAGAGTATCATAAAATCTGCTAGTTACTTTCTGGCTGCTAACTGTGAGAATGTTTCAACATTATTAGCTGCTTAGCATGCTTAAAACACTACCGTTCCAGGATGTCAATGATCCCCATTTGCTGCTGCCACGATTAAACTAACATTAGCCAAAGTTAAATCCATGCATGAAAGATCATTAATTCTCTCGCTAAATTGCTAGCATTTTCATTTTAGACCACTTGGGAGCATTGTCACTTCAAGCTAATGGCAAAATCTAGCTTATGAAATTCTCTCGGCTCACAGACTCACATTTATAGCCCAATGTGTTCATCCAGTCAAAGCACCTTCTATACTAATCCTATTTTCCAGCTCTTGGCACATAGTCCTAGAGGCTATGGCAATGCAAACAAATATCTAAATACTGCTTATACATGGCAAGTTTCTAACTGAGCCCCCCTTTCAGGCAATGAGTTTCAGATTTCCATCACCCCCTGGGTGAAAATATATCTCCCCAAACTGCTTTAGCCTTCTTCCTCTAACGTAAAATTTATACTTTCTGATTATTAACCCATCTAATAACAGAAGAAGTGCCTTCCTACCCATTCTAATTATTCCCTTCAATTTTACACCATTCAACTTACACTGCTCCAAGGAATACAAACCCAGTCTATCCAATCTTCTCACATAGATCCTTCAGCACAGAGAGCATCCTAGCAAATCTTTTCTGCCTACTCTTTAGTGCAAACATATCTTCCTTGTAATGTGGTGCCCAGAACTGCATGCAGTAGTCCAGGCTACGATGCATGTTTAAACTGAATTAAACCCAACAAAAGTATATACCCAGTTCCGAGGAAGGGTGACCTGATCCGAAACATTAACTCTGATTTTTTTTTTCTTCACAGATACTGCCAGCCCTGCTGAACTTTTCCAGCAACTTCTGTTTTTGTTTCTGATTTACAGCATCTACGGTTCTTTCAGTTTTTATGAGATATGTACCTTTTTTCTTTTCTAGTTTCCTAGCTTGCAACTTTTCTTCTTTCTTCTTTTCCTTCTCTGCTTTGGCCAACCTGCAGAGTAAAATGAATTACAAAAGAATGAAAAAAGATAACTTCTTCCATCAATTCCTCCAGACTTCGGTTTCAGAAGCAGTATTTTTCATATCCCAAACAATAAGAACAGTGGGCATGCATTTATTGAGCACCTTTCACAAACTCAGGGGATTGCAAAATTTTTTGCAAGTCAATTAAGGTACTTATTGATGCAACCAATTATGCAGTTTTTGAACTGTAATTACAGGAAATGTGGCAGGCAGTATGCACAAAACAAGATGCTACAGAAATGTGACAATAACCAGATTGAGTTCCATTTAAAGGCAATGCTTGAGGAATAAATACTGTCCAGGCATATTCCCCTGCAATTCATTTCTGGTATCGTTGTGCCATATTTTAAAATCTAAACAAGGACAGGGTCTTGATTAAAAGCTTCAGCAATTTCTTAAAGGTGTGGTTCAATAACACCAACAGCCTCAAGCAGCTATTTTTCATGTGAGATGAGCTGATTTTTAGGCAATACCATCGCAGCCAACTTGAATATTATTCACCTTTTTAGTGAGTGCGGCACTGAACGTGTTGGTGGGGGGGGGTTATCTGGCTGATTTTGCCATCCCGAGCTCAGGAAATTATCTTTTTTTGAGATGAATTATAGATGACCTGGAACATCTAAGAGTAAGGAGACATTTTACTGAAAAACTGGACGTGAAACAGGCTTTTGATCACTTTTGATAAACCACTAGATAAAGAAAATGGCACTGATGGCTAACTTGTTGCAATAATGGCAGCACAAAATACAACTCACTTTGCTTTGTGTCGGTCTTCCAGCTTACGTTTTCTTTCTTTTGGTTCTTTCTCTTTCTTCAGTTGATTCTGTTTATTTGTGGGCTCAGGATGTGGTTTCTTTGGTTTTTTTTTCACCTGCAAATAATAAAATGATATTTATTCACTTTTATTTATCTATTTCAGTAAAAACTGTTTGGAGAGTTTTAAAATACAAGTTATGCAGCATGAAGATTACAAAACCGTGTCCATTTTCTAGAAAATATCCTGTGTGTCCTAATCTCCAAGTATTTTAACTTTTCATCTTGAGGAATGGGCAAGGTGAGAAGACAACCCCAAGACAGTGTCACGTGGATAAGCAGACAAGAAAAGAACCCAACAGAGATGCTCAATATCACCAAAAAAAAGCAGGAGTGAAAGGGACCCTAACATAGGCTGACAAAGAGAAAATTTCATTAATGTGTGAGGGAAAGCTAATGTGGAATGCAAGAACAGATAGTAAGAGTTTCTACAGGTATTTTAAAAATAAGCAAACTGAGTGTTGGGTCTACAGACAGTGAGACTGCAGAGTTAACAGTAGATAATAACGAAATAAAACAAAGTTGCTGGAAAAGCCCAGCAAGTCTGGCAGCATCTGGGAAGGAAGAAAACAGTTAACATTTTGGATCCGGGGACCCTTCCTCAGAACTCAAAATAATGAAATATTTTCCTTCTGTCTTCACAATAGACGATATAGTGTATGTTCCAGTTATAGAAGAGAATCAGTGATGGAAATGAGAGATGATCTTAGTGAAATTACAATCTCAAGGGCAGCACTGAGTATAGGAATTGGGACATCATGTTAGGGCTGTACAAGACAGTAGTGAGACCTTTAAGAACACTGTGCAATTCTGGTCACTCTGCTATGGGAAAGATGTTGCTGAACTAGAAAGGGTGCAGAAAAAATTTACAAGAATTTTGATGGGACTGGAAGGTGAGAGTTATAAGGAGAGCCTAGAGGGGCTGGGACATTTTATCCCCCCTGCGGAAGCAGAGGCTGAGGAGATGAACTTCTTGAAGTTTATAAAATCACGAGAGGAATGGACAAGATGAATAGCCAAATCTTTTCCCAAAGGTTGGGGAGTCCCAAAACGAGAGGACACAGGTTTAAGGTGAGAGGGGAAAGATTTCAAAGGGACCTGAGAGGCAACCTTTTCCTCAGTGGTTGGTGCGTGTATGGAATAAATTGCCAGAGAAAGCAGCAAAGGTAAGTACAATTATATTTAAAAGACACTTAGACATTCACACGAACAAGAAAGGCTTTGAAGGATATGGGCCAAATGCAGACAGATGGGACTAGTTCAGTTTCGGAAACCTGGTCGGCATGGATGAGTTGGACTGAAGGGTTTGTTTCTGTGCTGTATGACTCTAAGTAAACTCAAAGCTGTGGGTGACAGTCTCTAGTCCAGATAGATGTCTCCTAAGGTCTTAAGAGAGGCAGCTAATGAGCCAGCAGATCCATAAGAATGAATTTTCCAAACTCCCCTGGAGTCAGGAAGGCTTCAGCATGCTGTGAAATAGCAAATAATTACCCTTCTTTAGGAGAAGGGACAGAAAAAGAAGAAAAAAAAAGCAAAAAAAGAGAAACATGTTGGCCAGATAGCTTGGCATCTGATTCAAACATCACCCTCATAACAATTACTAAAAATATTATAGCTGTGCACTTACAAAAGCAAAAGGTAACTGCAAAAAGTTAGCACAGTTAACAAAGGGGAATAATGGTTAAGAACATAAGAACTAGAAGCTGGAGTAGGCAATTCAGACCATTGTGCCTGATCCTCATTTAAATGATCACGGCTGATTTCATCTCGGCCTCAACTCCTCTTTCCTGCCTGTTCTCCGTAATCCTTCAACCTGATATTAACTAGAAATCTGTCTAACTCCTCCTTAAACTTACTCAATGTCCTAGCATCCATTACATGCTAGGGTAGTGAATTCCATAGATTTGTAACCTTTTGAGAGAAGTAATTTCTTCTTATGTCAGATTTAAATCTGTTACCCCTAATCCTAAAATGAAGGCCTCTCATTGCCAATGAGGAAACATCCTCTCTACGTCTAAGATAACAAAGTGTGAAGCTGGATGAACGCAACAGGCCAAGCAGCATCTTAAAAGCACAAAAGCTGACGTTCGGGCCTAGACCCTTCAAAGAGGGGGATGGGGAGAGGGTTCTGAAATAAACAGGGAGAGAGGGGGAGGCAGACCGAAGATGGATAGAGGAGAAGATAGATGGAGAGGAGAGTATAGGTGGGGAGGTAAGGAGGGGATAGGTCAGTCCGGGGAGGACGGACAGGTCAAGGAGGCGGGATGAGGTTAGTAGGTAGGAAATGGAGGTGCGGCTTGAGGTGGGAGGAGGGGAGAGGTGAGAGGAAGAACAGGTCTTGGAAGCGGGGATGAGCTGTCAATCCCCTTTAGTCTCTTATATACTTGAATTCGATCTCCTTTCATTTTTTTAAACTCCAGTGTAGCCTAAACTGCTCAATCTCTCTTCACGAGACAAATCTCTCACCTCTGAAATCAATTTAGTGAACCCCCTCTGAACCGCCTCCAATGAACCACATCTCTCTTTAAGTAACAGGACCAAAATTACATGCAATATCCAGGTGCAGGTTTCATTAATGCCTAGTACTGTTGCAGGTACATCCCTACTTTCGTATTCTATTCATCTGTTCAATAAGATGGTCAAAATTTCATTTGCTAACCAATAGTTAGCACCGGCTACAACCTGCACCAGCTGCTCCATTTTTAACCAATCTATTGGAGTTTGTTTGAAGTCTGGAGATGCACTCTACTTCGCTTTCCAGAACACATTTTATGAGGTGCTTCAGTGATTGAGGAAAATAAAAGTTCATGCGCAGGAGATAACATTATTATGGATAAAAGATTAGCTAGAGTATGCTCAAGTCCTGCTTGACAGGATGTGTTGAATGGATCCCGCAGGCATCCAAGCAAAGAACTCAGCTTTTTATAAATCACATCAATGATTTAGAAGGGTGTGAAGCTAAATCCGTAGATGTCATCAAGATAGCAAGGTAAATGCATTGAAGGAAAAGCAGATGGAGTACCATAGATCATAGATTCCCTACGTGTGGAAACAGGCCCTTCGGCCCAACAAGTCTACACTGACCCTCAGAGCATCCCACCCAAGCCTATCCCCTGTAATCCACCTAGCCTATACATCCCTCAAACACTGGGGAATTTAGCATGGCCAATCCATGCTGCAGCTTTGGACTGTGGGAGGAAACCGGAGCACACACAGGAAACCCACACAGACACGGGGAGAATCTACAAACTCCACACAGACAGCCTCCTAAGGGTGGAATCAAACCCAGGTTCCCAGCACTGAGAGGCAGCAGTGCTAACCACTGAGCCACCGTGCCACCAGCATAATGTAGAAAATTCTGAAGTTGTTCACTTTGACAGGAGGAATGAGGAACAGAGTATTTCTTAAACAGAGAACTACAGTATAATTCCAAGGAACAAATAGATCACAGAATCATTATATGGAAAAGGCAGCTATTTAGCCCTTGTGTCTAAACCAGCTCTTTAAATGAGCTTCACTACTTGGTGTCAACCTCCTTTTTCCCCATACTCTGGCACATGATTCAATGCCTTCTTGAATGCTTCAGTTGAAGTTGTCTCCAAGAAGTGCAATCCCTACCTTAACTATTTGCCATGTGAAAGAAATTTTTCCTCACATCACCCTTGCTTCTTTTGCACATCACGTTTTAATCTAAGCCCTCTCACTCTTGTTCCTTCTAGGAGCAGGAACAGCTTCTGCCTACCTACTTTATCCAGCTCATTTAATTTTGAAAGCCTCTATCAAATGTCCTCTCAGCCTTCTGAGGAGAACAGTCCTAACTTCTTCAATTTACCTTCATAACTGTTGTTTCTCAATCCTGGAACCATTCTTTGTAAATTGCTCTGCAATTTCTCCAAAGCATTCAAATCTTTCCTATAATGTGGTGCCCAAAATGTACAGAATACTCCAGCTGAGGGCTAACAAGTGCGTTGTACAAGTGCAACATTACCTCCCTACTCTGGCACTATATGCCCCTTTTAATAAAGTTGAGGACACTGCATTCTTTTTAACTGCTCTCTCTAGCTGTTCTCCCACTTCCAATGATGCTTATGTACAATATACTCAGCCTCAGTCTCTCTGCTGCTGCACTGCCTTTAGAATTGTACCTCCCACTTTCTATTGTCTTTCAATGTTCTTGCTACTAAAGTGCCTCATCTCACACTTAGAGTCATTCAGCACAAAAACAGACCCTTTGGTCTAACCAGCCCATGCCAAACATAATCCGATACTAGACGAACAGAAGGCTGTCAGTCCTGAAGAAGGCTAATACCCGAAACGTTGTCTGCTCCTTTCCTCCAGGTGTTGTCTAACCCACTGTGTTCTTCCAACCTCCTGTTTGTTTACCATAATCCCAAACTTAACTAGTCCCACTTGCCTGCTCTTGACCCATATTTCCCCAAACCACTCATTCATTTATCCATCCAATTATCTTTTAAACATTGTAATTGTACCTGCATCCACCACTTCATCAGGAAGTTTGTTCCACATGCGAACCACTCTCTGGAAAAAAAATTGCCCCTCATGTCTTTTTGAAATCTCGCTCCTCTCACCTTAAAAATGTGCTCCTTAGTCTTGAAATTCCCCACTTTAGGGAAAAGACCACTACCATCAAATCTATACCTCTATTTTATAAACTTTATCAGGTCACCTCTCAACCTTCCATGTGCCAGTGGAAAAAAAAGTCCCGGACTATTCAGCCTTTCCTTACAACTCAAACCTTCCATACCCAGCAACATCGAGGTAAATCTCTTCTGAATCCTCTCCAGCTTGGTAATATCCTTCCTATAACTGGGCAACCAGAACTGGACACAGTATTCCAGAAATGGCCTCACCAATGACCTGCACAACCTCAACATAATGTCCCAACTCCTATGCTCCTGTGCAATAAAGGCAAGCGTGTCAGACATCTTTTTCAAACATCCTGTCTATATGTGATGTAAACTTTTAAAAAATTAACTACCTGCACCCCTAGGTCCCTCTAATCTAAAACACTCTACACTGAACCTCAAATACGGCCTATCTGTCTGTCAATGTCCTTTGGAAGTTCCACACTGCCCTCCTCACAATTTACAATTCTTCCACATTCCCAATTTCTAAGGATCTAGATATTCTACTGCAGGATTCACAAAATGTTAGTACGTGGCTTCACCACTTAAATCAAGAAGCCTAACGCAATGTTTTCTTAAGACGATAAGAAACAGGAACAGAAGCAGGCTGTTCAGCTGCTTAAGCCTGCTCTGCCATTCAATAGGATCACGGCTGATCTGGCATTCCTCACATCCGCTGTCTTGACATTTCCCTTCACCCTTGATTCAAAGGCAAATCAAAGCACGACTCATACACTTAGTGGTAAGGCCCTGTGCAGTACTGCTGAACAATGAGACCTTGGAGCACGGGTTCATAGTTCCTTAAAAATGGAGTCACAGGTAGACAGTATAACGAGGACACCACTTGGTATGCTTGCTTTGACTGGTCAGTGCATTGAGTATAGGAGTTGGGAGGTCATGTTGCAGCTGTTCAGGACATTGGTTCGGCCACTATGAGAATACTGCTTGCAGTTCTGGTCTCCCTGCTACAGGGAGGATGTTGTGAAACTTGAAATTGGTCAGAAAAGATGTGTAAGCATGTTGCTAGGGTTGGAGGTATTCGGAGCAGCTGAATGGACTGGGGATATTTTCCCTGGAGTGTCAGAAACTGAGGGGAGAAACCTTCTACAGGTTTATAAAATCATGAAGGCATGGATAGAGTAAATAGGCAAGGTCTTTTTCCTGGAGTGGGGGAGTCAAAAACTTGGGGGCATAGGTTTAAAGTGAGAGGGGAAAGATTTATAAAGGGACTGAAGGGGCAACTTCTTCCCCACAAAAGGTGGTCCATGTATGAACGACCTGCCAGAGTAATGATGGAAGTTGATACAATTACAACATTAAAGAGGTGTGTAGATGGCTACGTGCATACAAAGTATGTAGACAGATATGGGTCAAATGCTGGTAAATGGGACTAGATTTATTTAGGATATCTCATTGGCACAGATGTGTTAGGCTTACGGTCTGGTTCGATGCTGTACAGCTCTATGACCCTACAATCTATATTGTCTTAGATTATTACAGTAATTGAACGCAAAAGTAAGGGTAGTATCAGAGATAATGGGAACTGCAGATGCTGGAGAATTCCAAGATAATAAAAGTAAGGGTGTTGTGCTTCAGTTATACAAAGCATTGGTGGCAACACATCTTGAACACTGTGTGCAGTTTTGGTTTCCTTACTTTAAAAAAAAATGGAGGATGTAAATGCATTGGAGATAACTCAGAGTAGGTTCATTAGACTGATGTCCGAAATGATTAGGTTGTTTGATAAGGATAAAGGATAGGTTGGATAGGCTGGGTTTGTGTCCACTAGAATTTATAACTGTGATGGATGCCTTGGACTGAAGTGCACAAAGTTCTGATTAGTATTGACAAGGTGGACATGAAGGGTTTTTCCTTTTGTGGGTCAACTTGCATGCAATTAAAATGCTTTGAATGCAGACAGACAGTCTTGTATACCATCTAAATATTCAACTGTATACATTTGCAAGTGCACATACATAGAGCCTGTACATGAACCACAGCATTTAAGCATTTTCTGAGAGCAGTAAACATTGTTTCTGCACACATACCCACTTTTTAAAATCATATGTCTGTCTTTTGCATTTTTGAGTCCAAGTCTGATGTCACAACCCTCAGAGAGGAATCGAATCCCCTAGGAAAGCCAAGCCATGCCCTTTTTTTGTTAAGAGCACAAACTGCTACTTCCTAATCAGTTCATTCATTTTCTGAATAGCTGTTGGGGCACTCAATAGCTTTCAGTGTGTTGGTGAATGATTAAGGGTCAGATAA
The DNA here is from genome assembly GCF_030684315.1 of Stegostoma tigrinum. Classification (NCBI taxonomy): domain Eukaryota; kingdom Metazoa; phylum Chordata; class Chondrichthyes; order Orectolobiformes; family Stegostomatidae; genus Stegostoma; species Stegostoma tigrinum. The sequence continues at coordinate 32,135,775 of NC_081383.1, forward strand.
GTAGATAAAAGTGCAAGAGGAGTAGGGTGGCAGGGTGGTGACAGTGTAGTTAGTTTGGGTCCAGTCAGATTGGGTTGGGGAAGATGGTGGAAGAGGTCACGTCTGAAGGGAGGCAGCAAGGTCTGTAGGGTTGGTTTCGGAAGGGCAGCAGTCAGGTCAGACTGGGGAGCTATTTTTAACAGGTAGTCATTATTTAGAGAAGGTTTTAAATTCATGTAAACTATCCTGGCCAACTATTGAGATGAGTGAGCCCGAAACTTTCCAAACTCTTCGACTGAAGCTGGGGACTTTATTTTTGGGAAGAGTTCCAGATGACCGGTAACTGTCCATCAGAAATTTCAATTTCTCAGGCAAATCCTACAATTCGATTTATTTGGAGGCTATAACATCTGGACCCAGGTTTTAGTCAATTGCAAACAGACTACGACGGAAGTAAAAATGAGAACATACTAATTTCAAACTGCTCGAGGAAAAGCGTCCTCTTAGAGTTGGACTGGTTCTTTTTAATGGGCAACCTAATCCTGAAGACTGTTTAAATAACAATATCTGTTATAGCAAGTCCATCAACAAACACATTGGCTCCAACTCAATCGACCACCCCCTGAGAAAAAGAACAGGAAATGACATCACCAACACAGGAAATGACATCACCAACCAAGGAAACCTAATCAGATAAATAGAAAGCGGGACATAACACCAACGTTTTGTCAGAGGCTCACTGATGATGTTACCGAGAATGGTGACGAAACGTCTGAAAACTAACCTTCCAGCTCCGTGAGCAAACTCACATCCAGAATATCTGTTATTTTCTCACTCATGCAATTATCTAGCTTTTCACTGAAAGTATATTTTCTTTTCCCTCAAATGTGGGAGCACCTATTATACTCCTCAATGATAAAATTTAGGGAAACAAACAGTTATCGCCGATTATTAGTTAATGCATCTCTGTACATTTGGTTTGAAACGTCCCTTACAGGGTAACAATAGTTCATGAATAGTCAGTTTTGTACCCAATTGTCTCTGACGGTATTCGATAAACGTGCGATGAAACAAAAATGTTAGCTAAAGCTGAAACTTCTGAAACTGAAGACACTAAACTAGGTAATGGGCTTGAGTGGCAGGAGACAAAGAGAGTACTGATGATGGATTTCAACGTAGGCAATTGTGGGGCCATCCACTTTGGACTGAAAATAGAGAAGGGTAGATTCCAAATGATGAAAAGCTATAAAGGGTTGGATCTAAAAACAGTCAGGCTCTCTAGGTGCACAGATTGAAAACTCACGAATAGCTACAGAAAAAAAAATAGAAAAGGCCAATGGAATTCTGCACTTTATCTCCACCAACTAGAATACAAGGCGGCAGGAGACATACTTTTGTTATATATATAGCCCTTTAGATGTCATAGCACAAGTCCTGAGAGCCCAGGTGGACATCATACATTAAAGGAGAAAAAAAACTGCCTCGGAGTGAGTACATCAAACATATTTCACGCAAATCACAGAATCCCTACAATACAGAAAGAGGCCATTTGACCATTGAATCTGCACCAACTCTCCGAAGAGCATCCCACTCTATCCCCCATAAACCGGCCTGGTGTTTTTACCCAACCTGCACATCCCTGGACACTACAGGACCATTTTTAGCATGGCCAACCTACCTCACCAGCACATCTTTGGAATGTGGAAGGAAATCAGAGTACCAGTTTCGTAAAGATAACTATACCAAAGGTTAAATTGCTAGGAGAGAGACTACAAAACACAGGGAATATACTATATTACCTGGAATCTAAAAGGTTAAGGGACTACTTCATTAAAATTTCAAGACATTATAGGAAACAAATAAACAAACAAACTGTGAAGACAGAAGCTATTTCCATTCATTATGGACTCTATCACAAGGGAACATGGTCTAAAAATTACGAACAAGGCCTTCAGGAATGAAACGCAAAAACACTTCTACATTCAAGAGTGAAGTACCTTTGGAACATTCTGCTGTAAATAGCAACTGGCACCAGATCAACTGTTAAATGTAAAACTCTTAATATATAAATTTTATTAACTTTTATTAAAGATGAGAATCACAGAATCCCTACAGTGCAGATGAAGGCCTTTCGGCATGTCACGTCTGTAACAACCTTCTGAAGAGCGTCCCACCCCACCCCCATAATCCCACATGGGGTTTTTACCATAGCTAACCAACGTAACCTGCACATCCCTGAGCAATATAGGACTCATTTCAACACGGCCAATCCACCTAACTCGCACATCTTTAGACTGTGGAAGGAAACCAGAGCATGGATGGAAACCCATGCAGACAATGGGGGGAGAATGGGCAAACTCCACACTGACAGTAACCCAAGGCTAGAATTGAACCCGGTCCCTGGATCTGTGAGGGAAAAGGGTCCTGACCCGAAACCTCAGCTTCCTGCTGCTTTGATGCTGCCTGGCTTGTTGTGTTCCTCCAGCTCCTACCTGTGTTACAGATCAACCATGGTTTTGTCAAATGACTAAAGAGGCTAGGGGTACTTGATATTCTACTCTGGGTCCACACTTCCAATGGGATAATTACTACCTACTTTTATACACAATCTACAGTACAGTTTCCATCAGTATTCCAACCCACAGTCAAATAGCTTGCCAACATTGTTATTCTCAACATATGAATCAAAATCTACACGATGTTGAAACGTATCAGGTGTCAGTATAACCTCCTTTAAACTCTACAAGTAAATGAGACTGCACCTTTAGCAGTATTTGCATGAAATCAGAATAAAACTACATTTTAAATCCAATAAATGATAAATAAAAATGAGAAAATAGTTACCTCCTTCTCCACCTCCGAGTCAGAATCAGAGGCATATTTCAATTTAGTTCGATTTTTTTTTGTCTTCTTTGATGATTCTTTCTTCTTTATTTCATCAACGTCTTCAAGTATTTTCTCCTGTTCCTCCTCTTTTTCTTTCTCTTCTTTCCGTTTCCTCTTTTCTTCCTCTTCTTCCTCCCTTTCCTTTTCTCTCAATCTCCTCAGCTCTTCCTCTTGCTGTTTCTTCCTTCGTTCTTCTATCTCTCTTTTTCGCTCCTCGTCACGTTTTTTCCAATCGCTGATCTTGCCTTCAGCATCGCTGTCACTGTCACTGCTAAGATCGAACGAACACTAAATGTAAGGTAAGGTATATGCATATTTTTGTTCGGCATTTCTAAACAGCGAGCACAGGTGCAATGGGCTCTAGGGTCTGATGTACTTGGATAATTACTGGTTGCAATTACAAGTGGGAGTTTTGCCAATTCTTAGCATTACCAACCAGCTTAAAGAATTTATGCTCTATATCAGGGCTCTATTCAAAATAGCTCTGCGGATAAAAGGCCTTACCCTGTGTAGTACTGACCCATAAAGACTAAAATGCCTCAGGTTTAATGCCCCCCCTTCAAAACTGAAGCGATCTCAGTGGGAATGAAAATATAATTGAGTTTGCTTTAAAACATGTTATAAAGATTTTGTATCCAGTATTACTTATTTCTAATCCTAAGAATCATCATTACAAACTGTGTACAATTCAAGAAGGTAAATGCAACAGTTATTACAAATACTTTGCAGAAGTGCTGTATGCAAACAACTCCTTTAGATTTTCTTCGTAGAAATAATTTTTAATCAACTACTTACGGCAAATAACAATGCTTTGTTGGTAATGTGTTGGCAATGCTATTAAGGGATACAGGCTGTGGTTGTGATTTGAAGTGCTGTTAATTACTTCTGAACAAAAGATCAAGGCTTATTCTGACAGAACATGAGGGTTTCTTTTTAAAATGATCTGGAAACCCATTTAGAAGGCCAGAACCTAAGGGTAGCACTGATGAGATGACAAGATAAAATCAAGATCGTGGTTGAATTTTTAACTCTGGAATCACAGTAAAGAAATTCGAGATGCTTAGAGGAACTGATTGGAGGAATTCATCCCTACAACATAGTGGAACTGTGGAAAGTATATAAATTATATGATGGTGGAAAGGAGGGAGGTAAGGACCTTTAAAGACCAATGAGTAGTGCTCTTCAATAGATGATACTCAGCCTTTTTTTTCAATCATTCCACTCATATCAAAGTAGCTTACACTATAATATCAACCAAATATAACCAAACTGTGTAGGCTCCCTTTACAATTTCCAAAGTGTAGCTCGGATTCTAAAAGATGCTTCATTCAATCTGAGCGACGTTGGAAATTTAGAATGATTTATTTGCAAAGCAAAACACTCATGGCTATGTTACTCACCTGAGGCTGCTGGAGACTGAAGGTAACCTCTCAATCTTTGGCTTCCTTCCTCGGGGTTTTGGGGTCTTTTTCTGAGCTGTTAAATAGAGAGAAAGATGGAGAAGGTTATCTTGAAAGTGACCTCATGGTTAATCTGAAATTCACTATAGAATAGGTATTTTTCACAAATTACCTTCAGTGCAAAAAGAGGTCATTCAGCCACCACCCTTCGCCCCGCCCCGCGAAGATCATCCCATCCCCATAACCCCGCACGAGGTTTTTAACCATGGCAAATCCACCTCACCCCCACATCCCTGGGCACTATGATATATTTTATTTTAGCATAGCCAATCTACTAAAACTGCACATCTTTGGATTGTGGGAGGAAACTGGAGCACCCAGAGTAACCTCAGGAGATACAGGGTGAATATACAAACCCCATGCAGTCACCAAGGCTGGAACTGAACCCAAGCCCCTGGTTCTGCAAGATAGCAGTGTTACACACTGTGTCACCATGCAACCCCAATTTACTGGCTGCTGTACTAAATTGTTGTTTCTATACTATTTAGTTGCCGGGTTGACTAAGCCCAATATTTTTAACTTCATAAACCAACTTTACTATCTACTGTTTAAAAGAATACAGACACTATTCAGGCGAAAATAACAAGCTGCAATAATTTGTTAATGCATCATAGAAAATGTTACAAATGTTAATGATTTTGTGACAGACTGCAATTTCAATTTTTTCAAAAAAGTAAAAATATTCAAATAACCTGATGACAAACAAGTTAGCTAGCCAATACTGAACATTATCAGTGGCCATGAAAGTAAATACTAAATGCACAAATGATCAACTCTTGTTGCGATACCTGGCTTCCTGCCTCGGACAGGTTTCTTTACAGAGTCATCAGAGTCAGATTCTCTCTTATAATCTTCATCGTCATCATCTTCCTTAGCTTGTACTGATCTCTCCTCCTCATCACCACCAACCTGCTTTTCATCTTCCTCTTCAGAATCATACTTCTAGAAAAGAAAAGGTTTATGCAGAGAATATCTAGGATATTAATCTAGGGGAGAAAAAGTTAAATTGTACAAAGTATGGCTGATTAGCAAGCCATTCAAAAAAACTAAATAACTGCTTATAAATCACCCGACAGTACATGTCATTTCCTTAATAACAAAGTGTGGAGCTGGATGAACACAGCAGGCCAAGCAGCATCTTAGGAGCATTTTAACTAATAACATCCCAAATCACTTCACACTGAGACAAACAAATTAAAATACAGATTTTGAGGAGATTCTTAAAGGCATGGAGTGAAGTAATGCTAAGTGGTTTCGGAAGAAAATTACAAAGGCTTGTGTCCAGGCTCTGTGAACACACTGTTACCAATAGTGAAGTAGGCAAGAGACTGAAAGGAAATGAATTGGCAGCCACAAATTAAAAAAAAAACAAAAGGGAATTTGTTTGGGCAAATCATCTGGAGTGAGTGCAGAGATAATGGAGCAGGTTTATGGAAGGATTTCTAGATACAGATAAGAATTTTGAAATTGTTGCTGTAAGCACAGGGATTGCAAGAATTTCTGCAGGTTAGAAAGCAAGCACAAAATTTTGAAACGGCTCAGCAAAAGAATTGTGAATAAGGATAGCAGTGCAGATAGCTAATAATACAGAACCAACAGGACACAGGATTGAAGTTAAAATCAAAATCAAAGAGAACCCAATGCTTCACAGCATGTTTCAGCTGCACTATTCTGGATAAAGAAGCTCTTTCCTGAACTTTCCTGATTAATCTTACATTGACTGTCTCAAGTTCAGGTCTTCCTCACAAACAAACATACTCTTTACATCCACTTTAATCAAAAAACTTTTCATAATTCTAAAGATTCTCTAGGGTGCATGCAGTAAAACCAGGATTTAATATAGCATTACACAACATCTCCACTTTTTAGTTCTATTCCTCAGCAAAAGCAAACCAAATACAAGACTCATTTTGTAATGACCTTAATGACTTCTATTGTATCAATCACTGATTTGGGTATTTGAATACCTAGATCTCCACGCTTTTCAAAGACGCATTTCATTTTGTTTTTTTCCCCAAGTATTACATAACTGCCTCATCTTTATAACCAAAATTCAATGTTTTACTCATCTATATTAACAGTAAACTGCCAATTTTATTTTGCTGATGCTGTAATTTAATTAACATTTTCTGGTAACTTGTGTAGTCATCCTCAGTGTTGACTATCTTTCTCATTTCAGTCATTAGAAAGGTCAGAAATTTGGCTTTTGATTCAAAGTTTAAATCATGGGCATTTATTGTGAGAAACAGTGGTCGCAGCAATGATCTTTGCGAGGCTTCACTTATGACCCTCTGTCAGTCTGAATGGGCTATGCCTTATATGACATTGGAGGTATAATCAGAGCTGTTAAAGATGTTAAAAAGATTTAATAGAATACATAGCAAAAAAAAAAATTACTCGTGGGGAAATCAAGGCAACAAAATAAAAAGTAGAACTTGGGACTTGCAGATGCAAAATCAGGACACATGCTATCACACAAAGGGTGATCATTTTCCCAGTCCTACTCCTTCCAAAGACCAGTAGGTGCCAATACAATTAGAGGTTTGAATGCAGCAACAGATAGATACTAGTTGGAGAAGGATGCTGAGCAAAGAGGAGACTCAGAGTCTAGGTGCATAGTGCCTATGACCTAATAAAACAGCAGAGCAGAACTGAAGGAACAAATGACAAAACTCGTTCTGATGTATCCAAGTACAAATGGAGAAAGGATTTGACTGACATTCATGAAGGCACAAAACTCAACCAAATGTGGAATAAATACTAAAAATGATAGACAGGTATTAACATTTTAGTGCGCTAAACTGGGCATTTCTCTCAAAGTCAGTTGCTGGATATCGGAAGTTAAAATTAAAGGAAATTAAAGGCCGTTTTGTACATCAATTGTGCACATACATATCAAAAATTAATGCACAATATTGGTGCCTTGTTGGAAACTTCAAAAACCAAATCTTATCCATCACAATGATTACCTCTGCAAAAATATCCTAGCCCTGGTGAACACCCACCTTTTCTGAGAAGAAAACTCCAAGCTGGTTTCTTAAAGTTCACCATAAAAGCAAAAACTCTTGGTGTGAACTGGTAGATATGTAGGTAACTAAATAGCAAATAAGCTAAACAATACTTTGGTGGAATTTCAAAATAAATTTTGGGACTTGGAATTGACGCCCTGTACTAGAGAGAAAAAAAAAATCGTACCTTTGACTAAAGACCAGTCACTTCCACCCTGCTACAAACAGTGTTTAATTATCCTGTCACATTTATCCTGGCACTATACAGTTCAACTCAGGTCAGCAAGTTGAAAATACAAATTACCTTTTTCTTCCTTCCAGCTGCAGGGCCTCGTCGGGGTGTTCTGGAAATTACTTTTTTTTCTAGTGTGAATTCCTAAAGTTGAAATCAGAAACAAAATTAAATGACTTCAATGCTGACTGCCCTGAGGATTGTCTTTGGGAGCTGTGGATGTAGATTTTTCCCCATTAACGCAGAATCAACAAGTATCATCATAGCAGCAGTCACTCATCACAAACTGGGACAAATGAGTGACTTTTCTGGCTTGGATAGCTTCATTACTCACTAAATTAACTCTGAGGCATCAGGACAGCCTTCCATTTCTAAATAAGATTGAAATGTTGGGAATGCAAGGGAGTATTAAGAGAAGACCTGCTAATTTCCTTTCTACAAAAATATATACATGTAGGAAAGGGCAAAAACAAGAAATCCTTTATATTATTTTTCTTTACAGTGAATCAACATTTACAGTGTTTTTACTCACTTGGTCACTATTTTTCTCGGATTCTGAAGAACTTGCTTCAGAATTCTCTTCCAGTGAGTTAGAGCCACTTTCCTCTTCCTCACTTGATTTACGAGTGCGTTTTGGAGGTGGTTTCTGCAGATTTAGGAAAACATAAATGAAATGTTTGTTTCCTCACTAATCAGCGTTTATTTGCAGCTGCGTTTTCATTAAATCCTTAACAATGAATACATAATCTCAAAATTACTATTATCCAGCCTATAACTAATAAAATTCCCAATTCTTAAGGAATTCCCAGCTTTGGATGTACTTGAGTAACTTATATCAAATGATCAAAAGAAATCACAAAACAGCAACATCATTCTAATACTTTAGACAACAACCAGATTTGAACTCCATGTAGACTTGATTTATTATTAACAACTAGCCACTTTCAACCAAGAGCGACTTCCAAATCTTTGCAAACAAATGCTAATGAATAAATTGGCCAAAGATATACTAAGGAAATTAGGAAACTACATTTACTGGAAAGCCCCACAAATTGTATTAATACACGGATGGAGATCTGGACATCAGGTTAAGTGTCTACTACCTGTTTTCAAGGGCAACTGCATCACCAATGTGAGATTCAATACAGGGTTTTTTTTCAATAAATATTTGATTGACACGCAGACTGCAAAAATGGTAACAATATTTTTTTGAGACAGTCACTTTGAATAAAATCACAAATAGAGAGCAAAAACATTGTTTGTGAATCCAGGACTAGGATATTATTGCTATATTCAAGCTAAAATTTACGCTTTCCGTTCATTAATTAACTGAGTATGAATTCTATTACTTTTACAGTCGATAACGTTTCACAACACTTAGTTTGCATTTAAATGAGACCAGAAGAAGGTTGCTGCAGATAATAATCCATCCTGGGAGACATCAGTCTTGCCCACGCATTTACTTGAGAAGGGTTTGGTAATTTATAAGATTTCTTAAAATGTTACGTGCAACATTTTTGCCCAAGCAAGAATGGTCTCCATTCATTGTTAATAACTGTCTAGTCTTGTTTACTTAAAAAAAAATGTTGCATATGATGTTGGTGTAAGGTTACAACGCACTTGCAATTTGGATCTGAAACACAGTTTTAGCTAGGTTTTTGGAAGCCAGATACAGTACAAATTCTTGTCAAGCACGGAAGTAGCAAGAAACAGAGAAGCAGACACAGAGACACAGAACAGAAGTGAGTAGGAGATGGAGATGCAGAGCTTTATTGTCATTAGACTAATAATGCAGGGCCATAGCTTAATGGTCCGAGGACATGGGTTTGAATCTCACCATCGTACGTTGCGAAATGTTAATTCAATAAAATTTGAATCTAAATAAACTAGTAACATTTAAAGACAGAATACCATCACCAGTTATTATCCAATTTTGTAAAGGAAGTCTGCCTTCCTTACCTGCACTGGCTGACACATGACGTCTGATCCACAGAAAAGTGGTTGAGTCTTAAATACCCTCTAAAATAGCCTAAAAAGCCAACTGGTTCCGTTAGAGATGGACAATAAAATGTCAGCATTGTCAAGGATGCCTACACTCTAGCTAAGAATAATAAAACATTATGCTTTTCACATTCTTAATGTTTCAAATGACATGAGTGTAGTCACCGAAAGGTAGGCTAAAGTCAGCTAGTTTTCAGCAAGGTTCACAAATGCCAGTTAAACAGATGAGTTATTTGATTTGTTTAAAACAGTGTTGCTAGAGTTGTTGAAACGAACACCATTTGAATTTCTTTGAAGAGCATTGTAAAATCTTTTACATCCATCTCAACAGACAGGTAGATTTTGGCTTTCCCTCTTTGATTAGTAGCAACACCTCTGACAAGCCAATACCTTGCTTGCACTGCACCAGCATATTGACAAAGGCTTAGGCGGATATTGGGTCCTTTAAGGTCAATACCCAGGTGAGCATACTACCACAGAGCCAACCTGAGTGAATTCTGAAGTGTACAGTAGAAATGGAACCAAACCTCAAGGGAAGGTGGTGTTTTCTTTCAGCAGAGAAGGATTAATGTTCAGGTTGCGGAGAATGGGCAGAAAACAAGCTTCCTTCGCACCAAGGCTCGATATTAGGGGCGGCACGTTGGCTCAGTGGTTAGCACTGCTGCCTCACAGCGCCAGGGACCTGAGTTTGATTTCACCCTTGGGCGACCGTCTAAGTGGAATTTGCATATTCTCCCCCTGTCTGTGTAGATTTCCTCCCACGGTCCAAAGATGTGCAGACTAGGTGGTGGATTGGTTACACTAAATTGCCCATAGCGTTCAGGGATGTGTAGATTAGGTGGATGGTCGGGTGGCATGCTCCGAGGGTCAGTGTGGACTTGTTGGGCCGAAGGGCCTGTTTCCACACTGTAGGGATTCTATGATGATTTTAAAAATACACACAAATACCAACAGCTTTGTTTGTAAGAGTTGACCTTTATAAGGAGGGGCTTCCTCTTGATCCCACTCTGCTCAATGCTGCCTTTGTCAGATTCCTCATCACTGACTTCTTTTTCCACTTCTGCTCCACTTCCTGGGACCACTTCATTTTCTGGAACTTCACTGTCTGATGAGCTTGATGGCTAAACAAGTGAATCAGAAATGGGTTCAAATCACGAAGGAAAATAAAAGCAGCAATGTTCTCACTTGTTCATTCTTCTTATTTGAGGAAAATGTACCTCAGCCAATAATCCTGGACAAGCGGTAAAAACAACTAAGTTACATTTAATATATGGCAGACAAAAAAATGAATGAGGTCTAAAGAGAAGGTATTAGGACAGGTGACTAAAAACTAAGTCAATAAGAGGTGGTCTTTAAAAGGAACAGAGGAGTGGAGCATTTAGTGAATAAAGGTATGCAGTGGCTGGAGTCACTGTGGCGGATCCTTGCGAGTCCCAGTTAGGAGTACAGCACATTTTAGGGACACAGTGACACTGCAGGTTAGGAGCTTGTAGGTAGGCAGAGAATGGGTAATCACCACACAGTTGAAGAAAAATATCAAGTAATGCAGGAGTGCTCTAAATTTGTTCAAGCACATTAACTGATTTTCCATTTTAGATACCGGAGAGTGCGATGATTCCTCAGAAGAGTACATCAATAGCCAAATCTGTGACACCACAGTTGGCTCAGCTGGTCATAGAGCAAGAAGAGCAGAACAGCAATAATGACAGGGGATTTGATAATTAAAAGCACAGAAAGGCACTCCTAGAGCTGTAGCTGTGAATCCTCCCTGCTATCTCATAGCTGCTGCAGGACACTTTTCTGGTACAGGGTCAACATACAGGGGTTCCCATTTACAACAATTACATAGGTAGGTGGAGGGACAAGAGCCTGAAAGCAGGTTTTAGGAGTTCAGCACCTGTAAAGCAGTAATCTCAGAATTATTCCCAGTGGCATGCACTATTAAACAAAGGAATTTGAGGATTCAGCCATTGGACACGTGGCCAGAGAAATTATGTAGAAAGAAGGGCATCAGAATGCAAAGGCATAAAGATTGGTACAGGTTCCACTTGTCAACGATAAGATGTTGGGATCAAACTTTTTCAGAAGGACCGCTAGTAGGGAAGTTATCTCATGCTTTTAAGAGGTTGTAAGGTAGATTAGCAGAGAGATTATCTTACCCTGGATTCCTGATGCTGCAATCCAGGGTGGACTTGTGATTCCAGGTATTTTAGCAACTAACAAGTAAAATACTACCTTAAAACGGTAACCCAAGTCCCAACAACCAGCATTACATAACCAATGCCCTTCTATCACCTTCTCCTCAGCCTCAAACGTGCTTCTCCTGTGCCCTAACCCAAACTTGCAGCTGTACCTGACCATTCTCAAGGATTCTGGGTTGTCAATAATCAGAGCCTGATAATAGTAAGTGGTAATTTTGTTCTGGTGGACTCCCTCTGCCCATGGCATGGAAGTCTTCCTTAATGGAGCCATACCAGTTCCCTTGGTTATTGTTTTTCATGCTATATCTCTTTGAAGGTACACTGGTATTCTTAAAAATGCCAGATCTCAATTGTGAAAGAGAAATTTGAACAGAACATCCACAGCTTGTCACCCTACAATGCCAAAATACATACATGTTCTGGAAATTGGGCTCATTTTCCATTGCTTGAATCCAAGGCAAGTTCATTTCACAACATAAAGAGCATTCACTTTAAAAGATATTGCAAATAAATAAATTAATTAATTAAAATCAGCAATTCCTACATTGGACTCTGAAGGAAACACTGGGTAATTTGATGCTGTCATCTATAAGAACTGAACAATGAGTTACTTTCATCCTCTATCACAATTTTCTGGAAAATTGCACTTGAGCTACACCTGATAATGTTTCATACAAAAGAAAGCTTCCCAAAGTTAACAGTATATTCTGGTCATCAAGAATATTTTCATAAGTGTTCTTAAATCATCACAATTTCACAAGCACGAATATCATGTCTCTCAGTAATAGAGATGACACCAGCATGTGTTTTGGCAGTGTAATCCTACATTGGGCAGGATGATGTCTAACTCACCAGTGGTGCAGTAAAGCTGACGTTTGGATTGTTCTGTATTTCCCACAGACCTTCATTGAATCCTTTCCTTTTGTTTGGTTTTCCATATTTGTCTTTGTACTTTTCAAAAAGGAAAATATCTTTTGGTCCCAAAAATGCACTGGATAACCAAAATTTAAAAAAAGATAAATTAAGATTATGCATAGTTTAAAGAGGCAGCATGAGCTTCATGAAATTATTTACATACACATTCCAAAAAACCCTCAAATTCTGTCATTATTTGATGGTGAAAACTAAGTAGCGAGAGATTCACAAGTATAGAACCTGATGAATGGCAAATCAGGGAGTACTTTCCCCAGGTAACCTTCCTTCTTTTTCCAGTTTTGCTTGGTTGAATAACAAAAGCAAAGTTTTGGATTAGAGATTACTTTTCAGCACTGTACTCATTACACAAGCTTTCAAGTAATGATACTTATTTGTCCTTCTGATGAACTCTAAATCAATTATCTTATTAAATACTGCACATAATCAAACATCATCTTTTGCAGGCTATTTGAAACCTGTTTTCACTTGGCATAACAAAGGACTGTTCTGGAATACAAAGCATCGTGTTGATGAAAAATCAGATTGAAAACAAAAAATAAATGCAGATCTATTAATATGACTGGTCCTATGTTACACAGCTATTTCAAGGCAGAGATACATACGTTTCATGAGTGCCATAGAAAAAAATTGGATATTTATTTGATGGTGGTTTCACAGCTCCCTCTGCAACATCATCAATCTGAAACAGAAAATATGGAATTAATAAACCATTGGGTTACAATTTAGTTATAAACAAACAAAATCCACCAACACCAACTTTCCAAGACAACCAGTTAATTTTACATGTTTGGGGCATGTATGTCCAAACATTTGTTGAGGGTACACCAGAATTTTAGCATACAAAACGATCTATGCATTGTCAAATCACAGAACAAACTCTGTAGCATAATCAGTAATAATAATCTGCACTAACAGCTCCTTTTTCAGAATTCAGTGGACGGTTTCTGTGCCTTTTTCTTTAAAAAAAAGACTCCCCATCAGTTAGGCATCCACCTCCCATTCTCTTCTCACAGGCAAGTCGCCTGCTCAACCAGACAGTAGAAAACGTATAGTCAGAACATGAGATCCACCAGGATTTTGACTCCTTTCCGGAGCACTGTTTTTAACCTTGAATCAACATTTAACAAGGCACAAACGTGGCACCTAAGAATCATGTTTCTGCACATCAAGGCAAAGGACTTGCATTTATAAATTATCTTTTCAAGATCTCAACATTTCAAAGTGCTTTACTGCCAATGAAATGATTTTGAAGTAGAGTTACTGTTGTATTGTGGGGAAAATACAACAGCCAACTTTGCAGAGTAAGGTTAATCAAATTATAGCAAGATAGATGACAAGATTATCTGTGAGTAGCAGGGGATCATGTGGATGGTGGTTGTGTCCTTAACTCTGAACTGGGAAACCCAGAGTCCCACCCACTCCATAGCACCTCTGAACAGATTAATTAAAAAAGAAATCTCTTTCTGATTCGTAATGGTTTAGGGGTAAATATTGGTTAGGATACAGAAAGAAATGCAACAAGTGGGGTACCCAGCTGAATCCAACAGGTACCAAAAGAAAATCTGTTGCATTTCTTAGAGATAGCAAGAACTGCAAACGCTGCAGTCAGAGACAACAGTGTGGAGCTGGAGGAATACAGCAGGACAGGCAGCAGAGGAACAGGAAAGTTGACGTTTCGGGTCAGGACTTTTCTTCAGAAAAAATGAATGACCCCTTTTCTGAAGGAGGGTCCCGACCTGAAACATCAACTTTCCTGCTCCTTTGATCCTGCCTGGCCTGCTATGCTCCTCCAGCACCACAGTGTTATCTCTGTTGCAGGTCTTTATTTGCATTTTTCAATTCTGGCCTGCTACACAACAAAGATATGACTAGCAACCCTCCCACAGCAAAGAAATTACCAGGGCCTGTTGATCATAGCTCATTAAATAACTAACATAATCATTTATTGGTTTCAGAACTTAAATTCTTTCCTCTTTTAATTAATAGAATTTATTGGTGTTTGAATTTTCCCTTCTACTCTAGAGATGTATCAAAACACATCTGAATGGGTTGATTAAAAATATCTACTGAAACGCACTCAGTGGTATAACACTGAACATAGCTGCCAGTATATATCATCAAATAATATAAAACACACACAAAAAATGTTGGAAAAACTCATCAGTCTGGCAGCATCTGTGGAGACAGAATCAGAATTGACAGTGAGTCTGGTATGAATGTGCTTTAAAGCTTTGAACTTCTGTTTCAAAATAGTCATACTGGGCGCAAAGTGATAACTCTTCCCCTCTCTACAGGAGGTGCCATATCTGCTGATTTTCTCCACTATTTTCTGTGCTGCTTCAGATTTCCATCATCTGAAGTATTTTGTTTTTATTATCGGGTAATTCAGCTGATTTGGTTTTGGGTCATCAGGAATGTCTATTAACCAAGAAATATACAAAACACATACACGGGATCAGAGTTTACAGTGAAAGAAGGTTTGGCAAACAATACTTTTTCTATTTTCTGTTTGGATAGTAAAGTGAGGATCTGCCAGTAATATCTATCAGCTATTAGAACACCGCTGAACTAACTGCAGCAATTAAACTTGAATTTCTTTCCTAGCTTTTCTGAATATTAGTCAGATGCTGCAAACACAAAGAAAACATTAGTCTCTGACCTGCAGTAAACACAAACAAACAGGTCAATTCTCAAAATTGAATGAAATTAAGACATTTTACATTTGAGGACCTAAAACTGCCTGAGAATGGTGAAGAAGATTCAATAATAATTTTCAGGGCTGCATCAATACTTGAGTAGGGGGGAAAAAAAAACAGGAGACAGTCACTCCTATTACTTTGCTCTAATTGGATACCGCATTCCAAGAGCTGGCACAGGCACAAATGTGTTGAATATAATTTCCTTGCACAGTGCTTTTATGAATTGAATTTCAGAGCTTTTTTTAAAATTCAAATTAGTCTTTTATTGGGAACAATATATACTTGGCTGAATACAACTTAGATAACCGACCTGAAGTTCAAGTGTAACCTTGATGTGTCCTTTCACTCTATACAGAACATGTTATACAGTCTTGCAGATCAGTGCCTTGAAATAGAGTTTTATTTAACTTGCTATTTTATTTCAGTATATAATTAGTTTCATTTAAAAAAAAAATCAATATTCACTTATCTGCAATTACTTTCAATGGGTTTTCAAGCAGTTAACTGGAAATAAATGTACCTCCGTCTTCAACAACAATGGAGAGGATCACAGTGCTGAACAAAATGTGTGCTCCAGGCCCTGGGTACAAGTTTGCTCTGACCATGCAGTTGCATTTCATTGTTATTACACTGTCCAAATAGCCCAAGTGGCCTCATGAGAAGACATTAAGCATTCTCGTATTGTTATTTCAGATGATCCCAGCTCCAACAAATGATCTAACGTTGAGTCTCTTGATCTTAATAACTGCAGTTTCAGGGATGCTACAACTGGCTTCAAAGTCAGGGAGAAAACATTACTTGTTTTAATATTTACATCTTCACAAAGCTCTTGACCTTCCACATTACCCAATAACCCTGGCTGGAATGTGTGCCCGACTGTTTCTTCCCTTCTTTCTCCATGTGGGTGAAAAGGCAGAAAATTAAGAAAGCTTAAAAGAAAGAATTTTAACAAGACCTAGATTCTCTGAGCTTAACTACTGACGTGAAAAATGACTACCACTTTACGGACAACAGCATATCATCATTGCTGAAATTAAAAGGAATTGAGAGACAATTTCAGCCACGTAAGAGATCTTCAACTTAATCTTCAAAATTTTGATTTCCCTGACTGTTATTTTCCACCCACAATATTTGTGTTAAACCATATGTTCTTTGTCTGTCTTAATCATGAATTAGTGCGCATATATGGGGTTTCTGAAATGGTAAAATTTAAGTTGCGCAGTAGTAGATTAGAAATCCATTTTTTCCTCTGCAATTTATTAAAGTGCACTAAAATAAATAGCTATTTTCAGCTAATAAGAAAACATGGTATGAATTGCTTTTGTACAAAATATTGTCAGGCAAATTGGTCATCTTCATGGTCTGACTGGGACATCATACATTTTTTGATAATTTGATGAACAGTAGTGCATCTTCCCAGTTAAGTCATGACAACTATCACAACTTCAGGGATTTAATGTTTAAGTTGTGGGTAGGGTGCCAATCAAATGGACTACTGTGACCTGGATTATATTAAGCTTCTAGAGTGTTGATGGAGTTGCATTCACAAAAGGCAAGTGGTTGGGAGTATTTCAACACATTTCAGATCTATGTCTTGTCAATCAAAGGTGGGCAGGTTTTGGGGAGTTATGACCGTAAGAAGTGTTGATACAGAATTTTCTGAGCTATTCTCACAGCCATAACATTTTTATAGCTAGCCCAATTTAGTTTCTGATCAATAGGTAATTGCAAAGATGTTGATGCTGGGCAAATTCAGAGGAAATTATGCCATTGAGTATAATGGTGTAATGATAAAATAATTAGTGAGAATTAATTCACAAGTTATTCAAACCTCGAATCTGTTAATAATTGCTAATTCTGATGAGTTTGCATGCTTTAAGATGTTACTGTATTTGCACTGCAAGCTATGGAAATAACAAAAAGGAAATAAATGAAGTGCAAATCAACCAAGAGTTGAAATTTATCCACAACCACACGTTTCAAGTTTGGTCACAGTGCCCACTGAAAGTTGCAGCTGGCAGGGACTGTTGCAGGAACCAGTTTACCACCAGATAATCAACAAACATTACTTGCAAATACAAAGCTTTCTCCCTTGATACTATAGGGCAAAGAAAGTACTGTGCAATACTGTAAATTAACAGATGGCAGGTTAAATGTTCATACATGTTAAATAACAAATCTAAATGGCTGTCAGAAAGCAAGCACTGTTGTTAATACGAGTTTCACAATTTAGTAAACAATCTGTGCAACAGTAACAGATGCATTCTTGCAGGGAATGTCAAGAAATAATCACTCAAATTGTAGGAATGAACAAACTATATTCTGAGACAGGAAACCTTGTGTCAAAATGTTGTGTGCCTGGACACTCAAGGAGTAAAAAAAAAATTGCCAAATATTCGTACAAAAGGTAGCATCCAAAGCCTTCACTGAAACAGGAAAGTAATGACAGTGCAGGTAGCTCCATTGTGTAGTATCACGGTGAAGGCAATCTTTACATTCAGTGTTTATGATTCACGTAGCAGTACTTCAGGAAGGACAAATATAAGGAGGTCAAATAAAAAAAATTGACAATTTTATCATAAGAGAAAGTTCCTTTCCAATGAAAAACATGCAAGAAATATTTTTCCCAATCAAAAAGATTCATTCAACTAAATTCATCACATCAATACTAGAAGTCAAAAAGACTTGTCCTCTCATTTTGATGGAGGTTATCATATTTATTCTTAGTTCCTTCTCTCTATCTCGTCTTTTAACTTGAATCATAACTGTACTATTTTGGCTTTTCTTCCTGTTTCATCACCCAATAACGTCACCTGAGTTCACCAATAACAGCAGTTGACTATAACTGAGACCAGTGTCATTTGCAATGAAAGGAATACGTTACACCTTAAAAAGTTAAAAGCTGAAATTGTGATTGCCAAAATATCCATTCATGCTTGCTCCATTAGAGGCAAAAAAAAATCCAAGGGATTCATTTTACCTGAGATAAATAAAGGTACAACCACCTTAAGCAGCTATATTTGAGCAAGTGCAGTGGAGAGGTTCTTTCAATTTCATATTCTATACATACTCACTTTTTATTGGCCTTACCAACCTAAAAACACTGGAGGCAACATTTCCAACTACCTTAAGTGTGTTTGAAATTTGCCGATAGACTTCCTCTATCACAATTATGGGTTGAACAGTTGCTTAACTCAAAATAGACTCAGTCTTTGAAGCCTCTAGTATACCAGCATGTTAAGTTTGATCAATTTGGCCACCCACTTAAACCCAACCTCTCTTCCCCCACCCCCCCGCCACTGCCACTTTTCCTCCTAAATGTGCTTTGGCAAAAAAAAGTTTATATTTCATTCCTGTCATGTCCCTTTACATACACACAGTTATTACACTTTTGCATTGGCGTTGCAACTTTAAGATGGCAGGTTATTGTGAAAGAGGCTACATAAATACAATTTTGTCCCTCTGTTATAGTAACGATATTATAACCCCATGTGGCAACATGTACTTGCAGCTCATCTCAATTATTGTAATACTCCTTGTCTTAACACAATAGCATTCAAACAGCATGCTAGTATGTCCTTGTGGTCTGTCTCGATTTATGTTATGGTACTGCCATTTTACAGAGTCATATCAGCTCCCTTCATCATAGTTTTTCACATTTCGCCTTTACACAGATGGGCTGTTATCCTTAAGATGGCCAGACCACTGTTTTAAAAGAGAAACTTGAAGACAGCATGTACAGCCTGACATCCCACTGTGCCTGAGCAAATGGGTACGCTAGAAATTGGGCTTCTTTTCTTCTGCTTGGACTAGGGCAAATTAATTTGTAATAAAGAAGAATTGCAAAATAAAAATCAGCACTTCCTAAAGTGCTTCCTCCATAATCCGTTTGGCAATATGATGCTGTCATTACACTTTTTAAAATTCCATTGCATTTGCCTCTCCTAGTTTGCTTAGTGCTGTATTGCACTAAGTGTATTGAACTAAGTGCTAAGTCCTTTCAGCAGCCACAAGCAAATTCCTCTTCCCTTACCAAATTAGGAGCATCCTTGCTGATCTTCAGAATGATTTTATATTTTCAATTTTTTTTATTCAGAACTGTGAACTGATAGCTGAAGGCAAACTTTGGACTGTGAACAGCAGCTTGTTTTAAAAAAGAGAATCAGCAAACCGTCACTAGATCACGAGGCCTGGCCTAAAAATTAAATGCAGGTTGTTTCTTCTTAAAAGGTGCTCTCCCAATGCTTCAACATCAGAGAGGCTTGATGGTGAGACAGCAGATGTTGAATCATAACTGGGACCTCAGAGGGAGACAATCAGTCTAACAAAGAGAGGCCAGAGTTTGAACTAGTTTTTGGACCGAGTTTGAGCCAGAAAGATTGTGCCTGTGAAAGATTCAGGTCAGAGGTTTGATTGTTCCCTACTTATCCTCTCATTATCAACTGATTGAAACTTGAGAATCTCAGAAGAATTAAATTAATATTCCTCAGAGCCTGCTGGAAGACATATGCATGCATCGGTGTCATAAAATCACAAGAAACAGAAGCAGAAGCAGAAGCAGAATTATGCATTCGGCCCATAAGTCTGCTCCACCATCTGATTCCAGCTGATATGCTTCTCAATTCCATTCTCCTGCCTTCTCCCTGTAACTTTGATTTCCCTTTACAATCAAGAACTTACCTTTTCTCGGTCTTTGTCTTAAGTACACGTTAGGATGAAGCCTCCAATGCCTTCTGAGGCAACGTACCACAAATTCACTATCGTCTGGCTGAAGAAGTTCCTCATCTCAATTCCAAAGGATTGTGGCTTCACTCTGAGGCTGCGCCCTTGAGTCCTAGCCTCTTACAATCATAGAATCCCTACAGCGTGGAAGCAGGCATTCAGCCACACTGACACACCAAACAGAATCCAACCCAGACCCTACCCTGACTCTATCCTGTAACCCTGCATTCTATTTGGCTAATCCACCCAACCCACACATCCCTAGACACTATGGTCGTGACCAATTCACTAAACCTGTCCAGCTCTGGACTGCGGGAAGAAACACATGCAGACATGGGGACAACGTGCAAACTCCTTACAGCCAGTCACCAAAGGTGGAATCAAACAGGGTCCCTGGTGCTTTAAGGCAGAAGTGCTAACAATTGAGCCACTGTGCCACCCGGTCTCTTCTACTAGTGGAAACATCTTCTCCATGTCTGTGCTATCCAGACCTCTCAGCATTCCGTAAGGTTTAAATGAGATCCCCCATCCCTAATCCTAACCTCCAATCAAGTACAGACCCAGATTCTCAAGCACTCCTCATACGATGGTGATTAGCACTGCTGCCTCACAGTGCCAGGGATCCAAGTTCAATTCCGACCTCGAACAACTGTCTGTGTGGGTTTCCTCTATGTGCTCCAGTTTCCTCCCACAGTCCAAAGATGTGCAGGCTAGGTGGATTGGCCATGCTAAATTGCCCATAGTGCTCAAGGATGTGTAAGTTAGGTGGGTTATAGGGGGAACGGATCTGGGTCAGATGCTCTGAGGATCAGTGTGGACCTGTTGGCCAAAGGGCCTGTTTCCACACTGTAGGGATTAAACGATCTTCTATGATGACCATCACTTCATTCCCAGGACCACCGCTAGCTCCCGAAACGGAGCCTGTGCAAATGCAACGCAGTTCATAATTATTTCACAGATTTCAAGATGGATAACAGCTTCTGGATACTGCAATTGATTGAGCAGTTGCCCCAGATCCACTTAATTACCTATTTTATCCTTCTTTACCTCACTCCATACAGCTAAGTATTTCAATGCTGTGGATTTGCACTGAATACACTCCTTCTGGGTTAAATCATCCATGCTGCTGTTTGCCACTCTGTAGTTGCTCAGTGACTGTCCTGTAACAGGATACTCAACTAACACAGCTTCCCAAATGCACGGTGGTGGTGGATGAAAGCTGACACACAACTAGACTGTCACAACTTTACAGACAACCATGTTGAAGTGCTTGTTAATTGACTTTTAGTGACCAGAGACAGGCATCAGAGTCAATTACAATTAATACTGTTGTTCAAGGAGAGACCAACTCATTCGACACAACTGTGATCAAACCCAACTCCTACGGCAATAAACAACTTCCATTTACTTAGCTCTTTCAGACCAGAGAGCCAGGTAATTTCTGGTGACTTGGGCTCAAATTCTGCCATGGCAAATGGTGGAATGTGAATTCAGTAATAATCTGGAATAAGGAGTCTGATGATGACCATTGCTGATGGTCAGTGGAAAAACCCACCTAGTTCTATAACATCCTTTCAGGAGGGAGATGTGCAATCCTTACCTGGGGTGGCCTACTTGTGACTCCAGACTCTCAGAAAAATGGCTGATTCTCAGCTACCCTCAGACCAATTAGAGATGGGTAAAAAATGGTGGTCCAGCCAATAACAACCACACGAATGAACAAAAAAAAGTGAATGCTTGAAGTGTTTTATGGCTAGTTAAATACCTTTTAAGTGTAATCACTTCTGCAAAGTTGAAAACATGTCAGTGAGGTCGCACATAGTAAATTCCCACAGCAATGTGATAATGACTGGAGGATTTGTTTTTATAATGGTGATTGCAGGATAATTATTGGGCCGGGGCACTTCAAATATCTCCCTTACTCCAAAAGACATTTCAACCAAAAGATTGCAGCTCCAACAACCCAAGTTTCCCTCAATACTGCATTGGTGTGTCGGCCTTGATTTTTATAATCTGCAAGTATATATCATATGATGATGAAGTAAACAAATTTGCATAAAGCTCAAAAAAAACTCTGAAAAGTGACCTTGATCTTGAGTCCAAGACCTTTGTTTGCAAAATTCAAGTTAAAGGGAACACATCTCAATTAAAGAATAAAGATTTAACTTGGGGCTAAAAGGAATTGAAATGTTCTCACAATATATGAAACTATTATGATGAAAAAAAGTTAAAAAGGAATAACTACGGAGTACCAAGCTATAGATAGAAAGTCAATTTTCAGAACACAACTTAAAAAATAATAAGCAGACAATTAAAGTTAACTTTTTTAAAATTCTGCGCTTAATGTGATGTATTACTACAAAAAGTATCACTAAAGTGCTTAGCTATACATATTTTGCCATTACATTATGAATTGTACTTTCTAACTTTTGCAAGTCACTGAATTCCAGTCTGGGGGCATATCCAGGGTTCAACCACAGGCATAATTATGATATAAATCTCAAGAACTTGCCTGTAACTTAAAGCATGACGTGGACATCTAATTTTGATATTTGTAAATTTACTTACATGATATGTATCTTTTTTTTATTTCATCAAAAAGGTCAACAACTTGATCACAAAAGTAAATGGATCTTGACCATCCATATCTTGTAGAAACTATATGGATAAGCAGCTCAACAATTTGTTCGAGATATACGGGCAACTTCAGACCACTTGTACCATTTCAACCTACTCTTTTGAACGAGCTGCAGGGATACACACTAAAAGATGATTTTGACACCTTTTTCATTTGGGTCCTAATATGGTCATTAGTGCCTGGCTGAAATTTTAAACTCAGGCCTGTGGGTAGCTGTTTTGCCTTTTTACTCCATTAACCCAAGACCCGAACTAGAGATTTCCTCAGAAGACAACAAAATGGCTAAATAAGTTATTAAACTCCCCTTGTAAGAACGGAATAAGCACAAGTGCTACTCTGAGCTCAATATGGAAAACTTAGGGAATGTGTATTAGACTCAATATCCCTGCAAGGCATTCCAGAACTAGACTGAACTTGATAGGTTCTTCAATGGGCTGCGATTTTTTACAAGGAAGTCTGACGAGATAGCACCTTACTGCTAAATTTGAAAAATGAACTTGTAGCATGGTGTCCTGCCAGAAACCTGCTGGCAGTTAAATCTAAACTGAAACCATGGAGGGAGAAAGAGTGAAAATGCTCCTTGACTGTAACTACAATCCATTTTCAAATATTTATCCAATTTCTTTCTAAATAATACAACCTCTCCTCATGAGCAACATGATGCAATGCGGTCAACATTTCGATAATGAAAAAAATTCTCACATCATCTTTCATTCCCCTAGTGATAATGATCCCATGTCATATTACTTTCTAATCCAGTGGGAATAATCTTCCAATAACTTAAACCTTGAATGGGTGTGGTATCACGGTGGAATAGCTCCCGAATAGGAATCCAGGGGTCTGAACTAACAATTCTTACAGAACAACACAAGGCAGTTTGAGAATGATAGTTTTTATTTATCCGAAAAATATTTGTGCAAGTGTTGCGGTTGACTTTGAAATTCTGAAGTGACTGACAGTTGTATCAGAAACTGCTGGAGGTTCATGAATGCATTCTACACCACTTTCTGTGGGCAACTAGAGAAAGGTAAGAAATGCCTGTGTTCAAGAAGCTGACACAGAAACTTGCATCCTGAATATTAAGCTTTTGATAAACTTCCAGTTTTAAAATATCTGTCAGATCTTTCTTAGTGATCCAGTAACCTTTCCACAGCTATAACTTTATTCCCATAATTAAGAACCCAGAATTGAATGTTGCTTGTTACTCCCTGAAAAAACCCAAAACTTCCAATTACAACTTAATAACAGAGCACATTGTTGAGTGGGGGCAAAAGTGAAATAATCTTTAACATATTTACTGATTTTGAAGCAATTATGCCCTTGAGTATTCCCGAGCTGGATGAGGCTCTCAACATGTAATAGTAAACCTCCATTAAATAAAAGACAACCTACCAATATTATTTACTACAGTCCACCTCATTTGACTTATCTCATTCAAATCAGTCATAAACAACAAATGCACTGTAAATTTTAAAAAGGTAACTTTCCAAACTTCAAATCAATACATGCTATTTTAAGAATGCAGAATGATTGAGGTAAAAGCTGTACATTTATACTTCAATTTATGAAGTGAATTATACTGACACATTTAGGAAATGAACATTGAAAGAGAAACAAGATAGATGAATGCCTTGTGTCAAAACAGTTTGAATTGATTGCTACAACTTCATACATTAAGTATTCTTCACTTTTCAGAACCAAGATTAAATTCATACCAGACTCCTCCCATTATACCTAATCTAACGCAAAAAAAATCAGTCTACACGATTCTTTTGCTTAATGCTGCTTGCATTTGAATGCATCTATACTACAGCTAACGTTGTTTTAACTGGCATCTTATGAACCACTCTCCATAAAGCACCAAGCATGATATATTTCAAATACTACGAAGTTTGCTATTTACCTGTCTGATTATTAGATAAACTTTTAAAATCTATATTTCAATCTGAATACACTTGTTGCTCAAACGGCTACATGAAACATCAACATTGACTCAAAATTGAATCAACTTTACCCTCAGATACTGCAATGTCTGAACAGTCAGTTGAGGCTGCAAGCGAGAAGGCTCTCCGCTGATGTGTATACCCCCGGAATTACGTTTCTATTACATAGAGTATTTTTACATCGATTATGTGGGCCTCGATTATCCGGAACATTTGATCAATTGACACATTCCTGATCCCACTGATGCCAGACAACAAAAAATTTACTTTGTTTACCTCACTTTTTGTAATAAAATGTTCTATAATCTAACTATGCCATGAAAAGAATGGTCTCCCAAATCCCCTATTGGATTTATTAGTGACTATTTTATATTCATGGTCCCAGGATTCGGTCTGTCATATCACCTCCACATCTACCATTTTATCAAACACTTGCATAATCTTGAAAGATCTCAACCAGCATTTTCAGCATTTTATCTTTTTCACAGCCAATGACACTAGTGCACTCAACCATTTTTAATGAAATAATCTCAGCTGAAAGCATAGAAATCTGGATCAAAAATAGGTCATTTAACCCATCAAGCCAGCTCTGCCACTCAAAACAATTACGGCTGATCCTATATCTCAAAGCCATACTCACACATTCTCCCCATACCG
Source organism: Stegostoma tigrinum (assembly GCF_030684315.1). NCBI lineage: Eukaryota > Metazoa > Chordata > Chondrichthyes > Orectolobiformes > Stegostomatidae > Stegostoma > Stegostoma tigrinum. The sequence goes on from NC_081383.1 coordinate 32,161,137, forward strand.
TTTGACACATTCAGTTTCTAGAAAACTTCGCATTTCTTAAATATATTCACTGCCTTTGCTGGCAGAGAATTTCAGAGGTTTCACAACTCAGAGTTAAGACATTTCACTACCTCAGTCTGAAATGGTCTATAGCATTGTTTCCCTTCTCCCCAACCACTCTCAGGGAAAACATAATTCCTCCATCCAATGTGTCCAGATCTATCAGAATTTCATTTGCTTCAAAGGGATTCTCTCATTCTCTAAACTCAAATGAAACAGACCCAGTTGATGCAATCTCTTCTCAAACAACAAGTTTGCCAGCTCAGGGATCAGTCTGTTATGCTTTTTCTACACTCCTTTGATACCAAGTATATATTTTCATAGGGAAGGAGACTGAAGCTGCACATGGTATTCCAGATGTGGCCTCATCAAGGCCCTGTACAACTGCAGTAAGACTTTCATGCTCATGTACTTTTGGGCGGCACAGTGGCCCAGTGGTTAGCACAGTAGCCTCACAGGACCAGGTTTGATTCCAGCCTCGGGAGACTGTCTGTGTGGAGTTTGCACATTCTCCCACAGTCCAAAGACAAAGGTTAGGCGGATTGGCCGTGCTAAATTGCACATAGTGTTCAGGGGTGTGTGAGATGCTTCAAGGGGCGGTGTGGACTTGTTGGGCCGAAGGGCCTGTTTTCACACTGTAGACAATCTAACCTACTCATATCCACTTGCAACAAAGGTCAACTGGGCAAAATCATCATTAAAGCTCTGGCATTGCTGTGTGGATAAAGGCCATGTTGCTACCTTTTGCAGTTAACGAAGTCCCTGGCTTTAAGGACAGTCTTTTGGTGCCACGGTAGTCTCCTTAGCTTTGGGCTAGAAGGAGCAGGTTTAAGTTTCACCTGATCTGGAGGGGTGTTGCAACATGTCCAAAGAAATTGATTAACAATATTTTAACTGGAGGATAATTGGGGTTAATTTGGGCTTGTTGCATAGTGATAGTGATAATGACAGTGCCCTGCCTCGGGGCCAGACATCTAGGCCTGACTCTCACCTGCCCAGGAGGTGCAAACACGTCAATTCAAAATACTTACCACTTCTTGTCCTAACTGCTGACTGCACTTGTATACTTTCTTCCAACGACCAGCATATGGGTGAACCCAGATCCCTTTGTATATGAACCTTTCCCAAATTTTACTAATTAAATAATACTTTGCCACTCTACTTCTCCTACCAAAGTGGGCAACTTCACATTCATCCACAGTTCATCGGATCTGCAAAGAAGCTGCCCAATCAACTTGTCCAAGTCACCAGAGCCTCCTTACATCCTCTTCAATGATCACACTCCCACTTAGTTTTATGTCGTTAGCAAAACTGGATATATTACACACAGTTCCCTCATCCAAATCAGTGACATGCATAACAAATAGGGGGGACTCCAAGCATTTATTCCTGTGATACCAGACTTGTCACCACCTTCCACTCCAAAACAGCCCATTTATTCCTATTTTGTTTCCTATCTGCTAATGAATTCCCAAACCATGCCAGTATTTGACAATGGGCTTTAATTTAGTACAATAACCTCTTCTGCAGAACTTTTATGCCTTAAGAAAATCTAAGTACTCCACATTCACTGGTCATCCCTCATTTATTTTGTAGTTTTGTTTTCAAAAAACTCCAAGTTTATCAACCATGTCCCTTTCATAAATCCAAGCTAACTCTGTATAAATAGCCTTGTTATTTATTCAGTATCCCGTTATTACCTCCTTTACAACAGACTGCAGCACTTCTCCTACAACTGATGTTATGTTAACTATTTGCTCAGGCTACATCCAGTATACTCATTAGGTCCCTCACTATCTTATTTAGAACATAGAGACAACAGCTGAACAAGTGCATAAAACTTTTTTTAAAATATTAACATTGCAATAAACAGTGCATGTCCACAGTTTCATGTCCATCACCTGTACTGTATTTCAAAATCTGACCTCATTGGATCGAGACAGCAAAACGGAAAATAAACAGTATTTGACCCCACTTGCTACTTCTATAATAATGAGTATTTTGTCACATCCATCTCGATTGTAAGTTCAGTAACTAATGCTTCCAGTTTAGTGTCATATAGTATATGCTGTTCTCTTCAGATACACTCAACATTATATGTTAATGAAATGATAATGACAGAAGTCAGTCAGTCTTGTCATCATTTTACAGAAGATATTAAAAAAAGGCACCAAATTTGCTCTCACCTGCCCAGGAGGTGCAAACACGTCAATTCAAAATACTTACCACTTCTTGTCCTAACTGCTTATTGCACTTGTATACTTTCTTCCAACGAACAGCATATACAAAGGGATCTGGGTTCACCCATATGAACCTTTCCCAAATTTTACTAATTAAATAATACTTTGCCACTCTACTTCTCCTACCAAAGTGGGCAACTTCACATTTATCCACAGTTCATCGTATCTGCAAAGAAGCTGCCCAATCAACTTGTCCAAGTCACCAGAGCCTCCTTACAACCTCTTTGTAACAAAATCCATGTTAGACTCTCGTAGTCCCTGATCCTTCAATGGCAAATGTATACCACAATTTACTGGTATAATAATTAGTTTATGCCACACTAAGTACAACAGTGATTCAGTAAATACACATCTAACAGGCAAGTGAAACACAAATTGAAATCAATGTTACTTCACAAATAAAGGTCTGTATTTATGTAACAGATTTAAGACATCTAAGAAATTGTAGAAAATTGAAAAGCATTGTAAAGCAGGAGCATTATCAAAACAAAATTTGACATTGTCCTGAGAGCAACAACTTGGGCAAAGGGATAGGTTTGAAGAAGAATCTTAAAAGAGGAATAAGTGGTAGAAAAGCAGGACTCCTAAGGGAAGGAACTGCAAAGTTTCTAAAGCTTTGATCGTCAGCAGCTCAAGATGTACCCAGCAGGGGTGGAAATCAAAGAGGCGCAAAAGCCAGAATTGGAGAAGTGCTTTAAGTGGGTTATAATTCTGGAGGCAGTTATCAAGGGGACAGTGAGACCATCAGGGGATTTGAAATAAATCAACAAATCAATATGTTAAAATTGAGTTTGGTGAGAGTCAAGATTTGGACAAAGTTTTGGATGAGCTCAAATTTACGGAGGGCATAAGTTAGAAAATCGGCCAGGCTCAATGACAGAACATAAATCAAACGATGTTACAAGGGGGGAGTAGCAGCCTTGGTAATGAAACAGATAGATGTTCAGGAGTTTATGTTGAGGTGAAAGACAACTCCAAAGCCCAGGAGTGTTTAAACATAGTAGGGCAGAATTAAGCACACCTATAACTCAAGGGCAATTTTTAATGTGACTGATTACTTCACTGAAACATTCAGGGATTCTGACTTTCCACTGAGAAAGTAAGAATAAACCTGAGGTTTACTGTCTTCAATTATGAGGAATATGTAATCCCTATGCTATAGCCCAATGTTACTTGCATTGTGCTTACTGGATTATCAGAAGGTAGAAATATGCATGTTGACACCAGTATTGTCCCCATTCAGAACTCTCCAAACTAATGGTCTACATGTTTTAAAAAAAAGTTCTACCTGGATGGCAAGTTTCTTTTTAAGAGATTAGAAACCAGAAGTGTACTTCATCTGTTGGAATAATTTAAGAACCTGGTTTATAGTTATTTGATTCTGCAGCTTTATCGATCTAGTAACCCAAATTCTGAAACCTCTACGTTTTTACCTTCTTGATTTTCCTGTCTCCAATATGGCTACATTTAGAAAACAATTGTTGTTCCATGCTGCACATATCTGAAAGTTTTCCAAGAATCATATCCCAAAATGTCAAGGCATTTATACTGTCAAATGGATCGTACCAGAAAGTGAACAGAGTACCAGCTTCCAAACGACAGCACAAGATATAATGTTAATATTTTGAAAACATAGTAGAATATAAGTTAAGGCAAAACATCAATTTTTTTTCTTCAACGTTTGGACATAACAGAAATCTTTGGAACAACTAATTTCATAGATGAAAGCAAAGTACTGCAGATCAAACTCCAAGCCCCAAAAGGAGTCATATCTCAAAACATTAACTTTGTTTCTCTTTGCAGATTCTGCCAGATCTGCTGCACTTCTCCAGTATCTTCTATTTCATTTCTTAAGTGTCAGCTGTGACTTAGAGGCAGACAGAAAATTAAAATTGCACTCTAGAGACTTTAGCACAAGTTAGTCTGACACTTCCCATACAATACTGGGGGACTACTGCACAGTTAGAGGTGCAACCTTTCCAATAAGGCATTAAAATGGAAGATCATGCCTACCTCCCAGCCTTCTGCCCCCTCAGGTGAGCAACAATGATCTAAAGGCATTATTCAATGAAGGGAGCAAAGTTCTTCCTCCATGCCTAGCAAATACTTATGCCTCACATCAACAGTGTTGAAACATTATTGAATTGTTATTTGTAGGACCGTACCATACTCAAATTACCACCACATAACCTACTTCACATAACAACCTATCAAACACTTCTACAGAGTGTTGAGTGTCATCCTGAGGTTCTGCAAGATATTATATGAATGCAATATTTTATTTTTTTCCTATCTTCTAGACATAGAACATTACAGCACAGTACAGGCCCTTCGGCCCTCAATGTTGTGCCAACCTGTCATACTGATCTCAAGCCCATCTAACCTACACTATTCCATGTACGTCCATATGCTTGTCCAATGACGACTTAAATGTACCTAAAATTGGCGAATCTACTACCGTTGCAGGCAAAGTGTTCCATTCCCTTATTACTTTCTGAGTAAAGAAACTACCTCTGACATCTGTCCTATATCTTTCACCCCTCAATTTAAAGCTATGCCCCCTCGTGCTCGCCGTCACCATCCTAGGAAAAAGGCTCTCCCTATCCACCCTATCTAACCCTCTGATTATTTTATGTGTTTCAATTAAGTCACCTCTCAACCTTCTTCTCTCTAATGAAAACAGCCTCAAGTCCCTCGGCCCTTCCTCGTAAGACCTTCCCTCCATACCGGGCAACATCCTAGTAAATCTCCTCTGCACCCTTTCCAAAGCTTCCACATCCTTCTTATAATGTGGTGACCAGAACTGTACGCCATATTTCAAGTGCAGCTGCACCAGAGTTTTGTACAGCTTCACCATAACCTCATGGTTCCGGAACTCGATCCCTCTATTAATAAAAGCTAAAACACTGCATGCCTTCTTAACAACCCTGTCAACCTGGGTGGCAACTTTCAAGGATCTGTGTACATGGACACTGATCTCTCTGCTCATCTACACTGCTAAGAATCTTACCATTAGCCCTGTACTTTACCTTCCGGTTACTCCTACCAAAGTGCATCACCTCACACTTGTCTGCATTAAACTCCATTTGCCACCTCTTAGCCCAGCTCTGAAGCTTATCTATGTCTCTCTGCAACCTACAGCATCCTTCGTCACTATCCACAACTCCACCGACCTTAGTGTCATCTGCAAATTTACTAACCCATCCTTCTACGCCCTCATCCAGGTCGTTTATAAACATGATAAACAGCAGTGGACCCAACACCGACCCTTGCGGTACACCACTAGCAACTGGTCTCCAGGATGAACATTTCCCATCAACTACCACCCTCTGTCTTCTTTCAGCAAGCCAATTTCCGATCCAAACTGCTATATCTCCCACAATTCCATTCCTCCACATTTTGTACAGTAGCCTGTTGTGGGGAACCTTATCGAGCGCCTTGCTGAAATCCATATACACCACATCAACCGGTTTACTCTCATCTACCTGTTTGGTCAACTTCTCAAAGAACTCAATAAGGTTTGTGAGGCACGACCTTCCCTTCACAAAATCGTGCTTACTATCCCTAATCAATTTATTCTTTTCTGGATGATTATAAATCCTATCTCTTATAACCTTTTCCAACACTTTACCAACAACTGAGGTAAGGCTCACTGGTCTATAATTACCAGGGTTGTCTCTACTCCCCTTCTTGAACAGGGGAACCACATTTGCTATCCTCCAGTCGTCTGGCACTATTCTTGTAGACAATGACGAGTTAAAGATCAATGCCAAAGGCTTGGCAATCTCCTCCCTGGCTTCCCAGAGGATTCGAGGATAAATCCCATCAGGCCCAGGGGACTTATCTATCTTCACCTTCTGAAGGATTTCTAATACCTCTTCCTTGTGAACCTCAATCCCACCTAGTCTAGTAGCCTGTATCTCGGTATTCTCCTCGACAACATTGTCGTTTTCTAGAGTGGATACTGTTGAAAAATATTCATTTAGCGCTTCCCCTATCTCATCTGACTCCACACACAACTTACAACTACTATCCTTGATTGGGCCTAATCTTACTTTCGTCATTCTTTTATTCCTTAAATACCTATAGAAAGCCTTAGGGTTTCCCCTGATCCTATCCGCCAACAACTTCTCACGTCTCCTCCTGGCTCTTCTGAGCTCTCTCTTTAGGATCCCAATATGATTCTCAACAGATGAATTATGGTCACTTTTATTACATTGGCAAATACAGCAGTGTTATGGAAAATGAAAAGACCTGCATTAACATACTGGCACTTCACAATCTGTGTTCTGAAGCACTTTGAAAGCAAAACAATCTCAGATAAATTAATGAGTAGTTTGGACTCTTTTCCTAAAAGGCTGTCAATGCTCATAAAATTAAACTTCCATGATGGACACACACATATTCAATAGGTAAGAAGGCACCGAAGGATGTGGAGCCAAGGCAGGAAAACCGAGTCGAGGGTAGATCAACCACAATCCAATTGCACAGTGGAGCAGATTTGACAGGGCTAATGGTTTTCACCTGACCTCATATTTGAAAACCACTGGGAAGGGCAGTGCCTCTTGTAATGTTGGAAATATGACATCTGACATATGTACAGCAAAGCCTCAAAAATAGAAGTGTTATAAATCACTGATCACTGATGCTTCAGAGATAAAACAGTGCTAGGACACCAAACAAACAATTCCTTCAATAGTGTCATGGAACCTCAGCATAATATTTCAGCTGAAAATTGCACTTTCAACAGTGCACAGTCCCTTAATAATGCATTGGTATCAGCCTAAGATCAGTGGACCTTCAACCACTTGAGTCTGTTCTGTCGTGCCATAATACCATAAGAAACAGGAACAGGAGCAGGCCATTTTGCCCCTTGTGATGCTCTGCAATTCACAGAACATAGAACACTACAGAGCAATAGAGGCCCTTCAGCCCTCGATGTTGTGCCAACCTGTAAAACCAAAAACTGAAGCCCATCTAACCTACGCTATTCCATTATTATCCATATGTTTATCCAATGACCATTTAAACACCCTTAAACTTGGCAAGTCTACTACTGTTGCAGGCAGGGCATTCCAGGCCCTTACTACTCTGAGTAAAGAATCTACCTCTGACATCATCACCCCTCAATTTAAAGCTATGTCCCCTGGTGCTAGCCATTAGGATCAGTGCTGATCTGGCAATCCTCAAGTCTACTTTTCCCCATAACCTTAGTGTTTCTTTTCAAACCTCTAAAGGTCATCCCTCAGCCTCCTACTCACCCGAGAGAAGAAAAAAGTTTCAGCTCATCCAGCCTCTCCTTATAAACTCAAACTTTCCAGTCCCAGTAACATCCTTGTAAATCTTTTTTTTTGCATCCTTCCAGCTTCAATAACATCTTTGCTATAGCAGGTCGACCAGAACTGCATACAGTTACTTCAAACATGAGCATACTGATGTTTCGTACACCTGTAGCATGATGTTCGCCATTCTTCTCGAGTTCATATTTTTCCAAATCTGAGTAAATCCTAACACTAAGCATCTTCTCCAATAATTGCCACACCACTGACGTAAGGCTCAGCCCATAAAGCTCACAGAGATAATCTGGGAAATTATGACTGTATGCTTCCCTATTGACCAAGAATCTATCGCAGTCTTAAATATACACAAGAACGCTGCTCCCACAGCTCTCTGCAGCAAGGAATTCCAAAAGATCACAAGCTCAGAAGACGTTCCTCATCTCAGTCTTAAATTGGTGTAGTTTACTTCTGAGACCAGGCCCTGTGGTTGTAGACTTTCCAATGAGGGTAAACATCCTCTAAGCATTTATGCTGTCAAGTCCCTTAAGAATCCTATATGCTTCAATGGAGTTTAGAAGAATAAAGAGGTAATCTGAATCCCAAACTGTCTACGTGTTGCTCGTAAGACAATCCTTCCAGACCAAGGATCAATTTTGTGAACATTCTCTGATGTGCCTCCAATGAAATGATATCTTTCATTAAATAAGGGGACCAAAACTACTCTCAGTACTCCAGATGTGGTCACATCTGCACTTCGTACAGATGAAGTAAGACTTCACTACACTTATACTCCAACCTCTTTGAAACAAAAGGTCAACATTCCATTAGCCTTTCTGGTTGCTGGCTGCACATGCATGCTAGTTTTGAGAGATTTTGGGCATAAGCACCCCCAAGTCCATTCGTGTTGCAGCATTTCTGCGTTTAAATAATAAACAGTTCTTTTGTTCTCCCTTCCAAAATGAACAACCTCACATTTTCCCACATTATGTCTCGTTTGCCATCTTTTCTCCCCCCCACTTACTTTGCCTACCGATTATCTCTCTGAAAACTGTTCGCATCCACTTTGCAACTTGCTTTCCCACCTGTTTTTGCATCATATGAAAACTTGGCTACAGTACATTCACTTCCTCCTTCGTCATTAATATATATTGTGAACTGTTGTGGTCCCAGCACTGATCCCTGTGGAACCCTACTTGTTACAAGTTATCAACTTGAAAAGAACCGCCTTTCCCAATCGCTGTTTCCTGACTGTTAGCCAATTCTCGAACTGCACCTATAGACTACTTCCAACACCATTGGCGCTTGTTTGATGACAGCCTTTTGTAAACTGCCATGTTGAATGTCTTCTGAAAGTCCAAGTAAACACATCTACAGTTCCCCTCGATCCACTCAGAGACTTCCTAGAAAAACTCCAATAAATTTATCAGACATGATTTCCTTTTCATGAAGCAACACACGATTAGAATATGATTTTCCAAATGTACTTATTAATTCTTGAACAATTCATTTAATCAGTTTTCCAACAACAGATGTTAGGTTAATTGGCCTACATTACCCATCTTTTGCCTCTCTCCTTTTTGAATAAGTGTGTCAGAGTTGCAGTTTTTCATTCCTCTGGAACTTCTCAACAATTCAAGGATTTTTGGAAAATTACAAACAATGCATCCACTATCGCTGTAGCTACTTCTTTTAGGATCTACAATGAGATTCTCATAATACCGTGGCTGATCTGTGGCCAAACTTCACAGAATAGATTACTCAAATGTCTGGAGTGGGGCTCAAAACCACAACATTTGACAAAATTGAGAATGCTATCAAGACATTAGGCTGAACTACTATTGAGTTCAATACTTTTAGAGCTTAAACTCTCCCATATCCCAGCCCCCCACCCCACACACCAGGTCTTGTTACCATATAGCCTGCCATTACACACCCCCTGTTGTTAGTCACTAACAATCACCATTAACAACTATTCACCCTCCCAGCCTGACCGTTAGCAACTCCTTTGTCTGCCCAACTATCTTTCTCACTCTTTGGTCTCTATCTTATTGTTTACTCCCCACACCACCCACCTCCCTATTTTCTGCATTTCAACTGCCACCATCAGTTCAGAGGGAGGGTCGCCGTACCTGAAACGTTAGCTCTGTTTTCTCCTCCACAGATGCTGCCAGTCCTGCTGAGCTTTTCCAGCAACTTGGCACAGAGATTAATTTGGTGAGTCCCTCCATACACAATACTTCTACCTAGCATATTGTTCCAACCATTTTGCTTGTTTCCAACACCAGCTGATTTTTTAATAATTATCTCTCTGCCTCAATTATTCAGATTATAGGTAATCCCTTTGCTTGGTATTCAGCTGTTGGCACTTTTCTCACACCATCTGACATTTCCAATCACCTGCAGAGTCTTAATATTCAGCCTGTCGGTACTTCACTCACACCATTTGTATGATCTTTTGATCTCTCTGTCGATAAATTATGCACCTGGGAGCTTGTCTTCACTCCAGCTGATTAAGGAGCAGTGCTCTAAAAGTTTCTGATTTCAAATAAACCTGTTGGACTATAATCTGGTGTCGAGTGACATCTGACCTTGTTATATTACATAGTAAAGTTTACTAGGTAGTCAACCTTATTACTTAATGATTTTAGCAGAATCCAAAAGCAAATGTCTTAAGAGATTTAACCTACACGTTTTCTCCAGGTAACCTGGTAGGTAATGATGATGCTACACTGGCAGGGGATAGGTTGGAGAAAGCTTGTTGGTATGAAAGAGGGGTGGAGCAGTCGCTGCGCGGGTCGTGTTGGGAATTGTAGTCCGCCAGGAATTCCAGTTCTTTTCACGTTACCTGCAAACTGAACGACCTGGACTACATGTTCCACAATGCATCGCAAAACTACACATGCGCAGAACCACCGATGTGTCCAGAAAAATCTACGGCACAACACACATCCGTTTCCCCCCCAACAAAAAACTTTCAGCTGCAATCTTACTCCAAAAACCACACCAAACATCTGCTTAAAAAAATAAAGTTCTCATGAAGAACTGCAAAACCGGAAAGGCCCTTTGCCTTCTTCATTAATAATCAGGGGAAACAAAAGAATTAACCACGAGAGAAAACTGCAAATGGGAGTTATGTTTTAACCTTGTCACTTCGGTTCCAATGCAGTTTGTGGAAAACGAGAAATTTCGAATGCGCTGCTTAATTTTTTTCTCTCCAGCCCCTGTCAGACTCTCTCCCGCCAAAGCACATCAGGAGACAGCGGCATACTCACCCGAGCCGGCCAGTGGGGATAACCCTTCATTTTAGCAAAAACCAGGTCTCCAGCTTTGAAACTGTGAGGCATTTTCTGTCTGATCTGATTTGACTCAATCTGTTTCCACATACAACAGGCCCCAGCCTAGGTGCAGCCCGACACTGAGTCTTTCGAATACTGGACAGGGCCCCAAGGGGGAGGGGGTGGAAACCAAACCTGCTGCCAGAAATCCCGCCTCTCGCCACCTCTGACTGGGCCCTTCTGCCCGCGCCGTCGCAGCGATGACCTCTGATTCGCGGTAAGGCCCGTCGATCATATGACGTCAACGCCAGGCTTCTGTGGTACGTACAAAAGGGCTGCCTAGTTTGCTTATGCTAGAATGAACTGTGGCTGTTGTGTGGAGATTTTTGCAGAAGTGTTGAAAGAAATTAATTTATCAGGATTGAATTGCATTGCTGTCCTGCCAAAATTTGAACTGTTACATGATGCACTTTTGGAAGTTTCGTGGTTTATTTATAATTTGGGGGATAGAGAAGTTTTTTTCTGCTTTGGTTGTATCAGCAGCACAGCCCAACATCCATATTTTGCCAACAATGATGAATATGGTTAACAAGGGAATAATGACCAAATATATTTTTTTGGGATATGGGTTGTGGACATATAAACAGTAGAGATAACCCCTCTGCTCTTGTTTAAAATGATACCCTGCAATATTTCACATCCATGTTAAAAAGCAGATGGGATCTCAGTTTAACATTTCATTGAGGAGGCAGCATTTCAAATATTACAGTGCTTCCTCAGTATTGTACTGTGGTATCGACCTTTTCGTTTTCAAGTATATGAGTCCAGAAGTGAAACCTAGAACCTCAGTTCACAGGCGACAGTGATACTAACTGAGCAATAACTGACAAGACAACTCCCCATTGTCATAACTTTCCTGCTCTCTGGTGCTGCTGCGCTAAGTGAACTTTGGCAACTGTCTGCTGTTTTGCAAAAGGGAGGAAGTTGGGGGACCAGCTCTCCATCTAGTGTGTGTGTGTGTGGGGTGGGGGAATTACTGCTAATTTTGATCAGAAAAAGTGCAGTTTTTGAACTGAACAGCAGAGTTGTTCTGTATTTACAAACACTCAGATCCCTGTCATGCATGAACTTTGGATTTGTAAAGAATAATGCTGTGTGATTTTTAACTGGACAAGAATGATGGCTCTGTAATTTCCCTTGGTGACCATTCTTTAGGTGTGAGCCCAAATTAATAGTCTTCAAACATTTCTGAGTGGGAAATCCTTTGTGAACAGTAATATGTTTTGGGGGGGCCCTTGTCCTAATTTCTGAAAGGTTGTGACAGCTATCAAAAGACAACAGTGCTTCATTTGAAAAATAAACCATTTGTTAGTACTGTAAAAAACAACTAAAATAGCATTTAGAATTTTCAACAGTCTGTTTGGAAGACATTGTATTTCAAGATGGGAAATCTTAGTCCATTGAATGAGCTGAACAGGGTGTAATCACCCTGCATTCATAACAAAATGCTGAGAGTATTGGATATGAAATAGCTACCTGGTTGCAGAGTTAGACTGAATTGCAATACACGATTGCCACATCACGATTCTTCTTCTATTCGTGCAATATCATCTTTGAAATCCACTTGAATAGACAAATTAAGTTTAATTTCCCATGTCATTTTAGGAATAGAAGCTTCACACTGCAGAACTTCAACAGAAGTGTCAATCTAGGGCAGACATCTGCAACCTTTAATGACAAGAACAACAACTACTTCAAAAAAAAGTCAAAAATGTAATGTCTTGCTCAATTTGTCAATAATGATGCTTAACAAAACAGACACATTAATGAATTTCTAAGTAAAAAAGTTTTATGAGCATTCATAAATGTGGCAATATCAATGAAAAATGGCATTTTAATGTATTTTAACTACAAATTAATAATTAAAGGATGTTTTCCCACACGTGGAATGTTTAAGAGTCTGAAACAAGCTTTTTAATTTAAAATATTAATATCTTCTTTAATGAAAAAAAACTCATCATGTGGTTTTTATTGCTTGATTTCTTCGCAAAGTTGTTTGACATCTGCACAATATACTTTCACTCTCATTTTCAAGCAGGACTGTAAATGTACTTTAGTCAATTAGATTCTCAACGTGCTTTTTATGAAATTTATACTTGAAAATATCTGTGGACACTTAGCTGGATGGTGAAATCTGTGGTCATTTCTATTATTTTCATGGTGATGCAAATAAAGGCATGTTTTTAATTGAATAAAATTATTAATAACAATGCCATAGAACAGTGGTAGTGCTTTAGTATCTATTGATTTCACCCACTTTGCAAATGTGTAACTGTATTTTCCTGTCTTGTTCTTTAGCTCCTGTACCACTTTCATTTAGCTGTGCCAATTGAATAACATCCAGCTAAACCACTGTGCTTTTTAATGAAATGCCTCTCAAGATTTTATTTCTTGTAGTTGATGAATTTCTTACTGCAAATGAGACAGATAGGGAGTCTGGTTGAATTTGGAATGAATGTAAATAAGTTAGTCCATTCATCCTGAAATTTTCAATTTTTCCCTCTATTTCTTTTCCTCTTTGAAGCCATTTCCAAAGTAGCTTGAAAACAAGGACCAAAGTACATTGCCAGCATGCTCATCAATACAGCTTCAGCAACCAGGGTCACAGTGATTGTTTTCTTATCGATGAATGTGCCTTCTTGCATGAGCTGACTAGTTCAACATCAAAAACCACTTATATTACAATTAACAAATCAGCACCCTTCTTCTTATCCACCCACTTTTTTATAGTCATCAGGATTCAAACAAAGCAACCATCAGAATGCATCATTTGAGTTGGCTTTTGAGCTCAGTTGGCTGGACATCTGGGATATGGGACAGAGTGACAACAACAGTGTGGGTTCAATTCCTGTACCGATTTCTCAACATCACCCCATCGCCTGAGGTGTGCTGATCCGCAGGTTAAATTCACCACTAGTTGTCTATCTCTATTGGGAAAGCAGCCCTAAGGGATTTTGGCAACTTTACCTTTTATAGACAAGGTTGTTGAATTCATCATCTTTGCAACTGGAAGAAGTATTTTTGTTTTGTGAACTTTGGAGTAGGACAAAAGCAATGATTCACTCCTCCAGCCTTGGTCATAACAAGATGAAGAAGCGTCTAAGGTGGAGGAAATAAATATAATAACTGTCATTAGAGAAAAAGTACTAGGAAAACTAATCGGGCTAATGACAGGTAAGTTGCCCAGACCTGATGGGCTGCATCCTAGGATACCAAAGTTGACAATGTCTTTTCCCTGGGTTAGGGGAATCCAAATCTAGATGGTATAGGTTTATGGTGAGAGAGGAGAGATTTAAAAGGGACCTCAGGGGCAACTTTTCCACGCGGAGGGTGGTATGTATATTGAATGAGATACCAGAGCAATTGGTGGAGGTTGATACAATTACAACATTTAAAAGGCACCTGGATGGGTATATGAATTGGAAGAGTTTAGAGGCACCAAATGCCGGGAAATGGGACTAGATTAATTTAGGATATCTGGTCGGCATGGACGAGTTGAACTAAAGGGTCTGTTTCCATGCTGTACATCTCTATTACTCTACGAAATAGCTACAGAGATAGTGGATGCAATGATAGCAAACTTATAAGAATCCTTAGGTTTGGAAAACTGCCAATGTAAAATCCGTATTCAAAAATGGAGACAAAAGAAAAGGTGACAAACTGCAGCCAGTTAGCTTACATCTATCGTCAGGAAAATGTTAAAGAGTATTATACAGGATGTAATAGCTGAGCATTTAGATATCCATAACATAAGCAGCCAACATAGCTTCACAATGGGCAACTTTATTCAAATTCTTTGAAGAGGTAATAAGCTGGATGTAATATATTTGTATTTCCAAAAGTCATTCAATAAAGTACCATACATAAAGTTACTTAATCCTGTAAGAGCCCAAGGTGTTGGTGGTAGTGTATTAGCATAAATAGAAGACTGGACAACTAACAGAAGACAGAATCGTGGAATAAGGAAGGCATTTTCAGAAATGACAATCTGAAATTCGTAGGGTGTCATGGGATCAGTGCTGGGGTCACTACGATTTTTAATGCATAAGAATGACTTGGCTCAGGGAAGAAACTATGCTATAGCCAACTTTGTCGATGGCACAAAAATAATTGGGAAGGAGTGGTGAGAATGACACAAAGAGTATGGAAAGATATAGACAGGTTAAGTGAACGGACCAAAATTTAGCAAAATTTGTGGGAAAATGTGAGGTTGGCAGGAAATATAGAGGAGTTGAATATTTTTTAAGTAGAAAAGACTGCAGAAAGGTGCAGCTTAGAGGGATTTGAGCACTCTCATGAATGAATTACTAATGGCTAGCCAGGGAAAGTCTAGAGCCAGAGGAAATAATCTCAGAGGAATGGTCATTTTCAGAATGCAGTGAATCTGTGGACTTCTTTATCATAGAAATCTGCTGAGGTTGTATCATTAAAGATATTCAAGGCTGTGATAGTCGGATCTTTGATCAATCAGGAATCAAGTTTTATGGGGGGGAAATGTGGGAAAGTGGAGTTAAAGATGATCAGACTAGCCTAGATCCCATAGAATATAGGAAAAGACTTGACCGGTCAAATGGTTTACTTCTGCATGTATCTTCTCTGGTGTTATGCTACAAATTAATTATTTGTCCAAATTTTAAATAAACATGGTAAGTTAAACCAAATAACGATCAAATAAACATCCTACTCCTGTTAATATTTTGAGTCCAATATAACACTTCTTCAGAATATAGATGCTGCCAGACCTTCTAAATGCCAAAAACATTCCATTTATATTTCAGATCTCAACATCTGTAGTATTTTGCTTTTATTCTATTCATGTGGTTCAATCTCTATCAATGTTTCATTCCAGATATTCAGATGATATTTAGTTTTGTCTGCAAATCTCTGTTCCTTCGACAAAAGAGAATATCAGCTAACAAGTAATTTCTTGTACAATTTGCTCTTTTGTTTAAATCTCTCTCTCGTGAAGTGGCAAAATGTCTGGATTACAATTCCATCAACACTGTCTACCCTTCACTATCTAACTAGAGTAACAATTCTCTGATGTGACTTTGGACATTAACTTTTAGGGCACTTTTAAAAAAGTATAGCAACAAAAGTAACATTCACACAAATGCACTTTCTAGAAGGGGTTGATAGGTATGGTTGGAATGTTGGTTGATATTTTTCTGTCCTGTGCACAAGTGATCGAGTCAATCAAAATGTGACATGCTCAAGGCCATGTCAGCAGAAGAAACTTCAGAACTATAACTGTGATGTTCTCATCAAGACAATATTTTTACCGAAATATTGAAATGCACAGTAGACTACCATTTTCTGAAATATGTCCTGGGTTTCAAATTCTTGATTAAGTGATTTGAACATATTTTGTCAGGACATTTACTGATACATTGACACAATTTTGCTGTATATTTTTGTGCTTTCAGGAAATGTTAGGATGGCGTTCATGAGATCTCACTCCCTGATACCATTATCTTTATTTGCACCTAGTTATGTCATCAGATATACAAGAGAAATGATAATTTTCTTCTGATGAGCTCAAACCAATTGTTTTTCAGTGACAATCAACGTTTTATTTGAAGTACTTGAAAAAATTCCCCTCCAGTTCATTTTTTTATGTTAAATCAAGTTAACATATCAAATATTTTCATCAAAAAGTCATTGTCATGAAACATTATGGATAGAATTTTCTTACTTGTAGTGTCACAGAGTCATAGAGCTGTCCAGCATGGAAACAGACCCTTCCATCCAACATATCGATGCCAACCAGATATCCTAAACTAATCTAATCCCATTTGCCAGCATTTGGTCCATACTCCCCCTAAACCCTTCCTATTCATATACCCATCCAGATGCCTTTTAAATGTTGTAATTGTACCATTCTCCATCACTTCCTCTGGCAGCTCATTGTATACATGCACCATCCTTTGCATTAAAAAATTTCCCCTTGGATCCCTTTTAAGTCTTTCCTCTCACCTTAAACCTATGCCTTCTAGTATTGGACTCCCCTCACCCCAGGGAAAAGGCCATGGCTATTCACCCTATCCATGCTCCTCATGATTTTATAAACCTTTACTAGGTCACCCGTTAGCCTCCAATGCTCCACAGAAAATGGCCCCAGCCTATTCAGCCTCTCTCTGTAAGCTCAAACCCTCCAACCCTGGCAACATCCTTGTCAATCTTTTGTGAAACCTTTCAAGTGTAACAACATCCTTCCTGTAGCAGGGAGTACAGAATTGCATGCAATATTTCAAAAGTGACCTAACCAATGTACTGTACAGTGCAACATGACCCCCCCAATTCCTATACTCAATGCACTGATCAATAAAGGCAAGCACACTAAACACCTTTTTCACTACCTCACCCACCTGGGATTCCAATTCCAAGGAACTAAGAATTTGCATTCCAAGGTCTTTATGTTCAGCAACATTCCCCAGGACCTTACCATTTAATGTATAAGTTCCGCCCTGATTTGCCTTTCTAAATGCAGCACCTCACATTTATCTAAATTAAACTCCATCTGCCACTTATTGGCCCATTGGCCCAACTGATCAAGATCCCACTTTACTCTGAGGTAACTTTCTTCGCTGTCCACTACACCTCCAATTTTCATGCCATCTGCAAACTTAATAACCATACCTCCTATGTTCACGTGCAAATCATTTATATAAATGACAAAAAGCAGTGGACCCAACACCAATCCTTATGGCACACTTTTGGTCACAGGTCTCTAATCTGAAAAGCAACCCTCTGCCTTCTACCTTTGAGCCAGCTCAGTGTTCAAATGGCTAGTTCCCCCTGTAATGCATGCGATCTAACCTTGGTAACCAGCCTACCATGAGGAACCTTGTTGAATGCCTTACTAAGTCCATATCGGTCATGTTCTGCCCTCATCAATCCTCTTAGTTACTTCTTCAGAAAACTCAATCAAGTTAGTGAGACACGATTTCCAACACACAAAACCATGCTGACTATCCCTAATCAGTCCTTGCTTTTCCAAATACATACAAATCCTGTCCCTCAGGATTCCCTCCAACTGATGTCAGGCTCACGAGTCTATAGTTCCATGGCTTTTCCTTACAGCCTTTCTTAAATAGTGGCATTACATTAGCCAACCTCCAGTCTTCTGGCACCTCGCCTGTGGTTATCGAAGACACAAATATCTCAGAAAGGGGCTCTGCAATCACTTTCCTAGCTTCCCAGATAGTTGTAGGATACTTTTGTGAAGATGTCCCTATTTATTTTCTCACATTCTCTATCTATACAGTTGAAGTGTTTTGTCAAGTGAGATTCATAATGCGTAATCACCATGGCTTATAGTAACTTTTTCCATGAAATCTTCTGCTCTTCACCTTGTTACTTATGTAACTAGGCTTTTAGTTGCCTTCCTCAAGAGATTGTGGAGATGGAGAGCTGGAAGCATTTGCCATTACCATGACCTTCCATTTTCTACATCTCCAGTATCATACCTCAAGTTCAGTTGCAAATCATTCAGACACTGCAGGCCAGGAACTGGGCCACTTACTGTGGTAATTGACTAGCTATTACTGAATACATGGCCCACAGAAAGGACCATTCTCCATTCCACAAACAGGGGCCTGAGGTGTTCGTGGTCCAGATGATGAGAGGAGGCAATCTTTTTTTCATCCTAACCCATTGCTACCTGACACAGCCAGATTGGGCATGAATTGCACACAGGTCACAGCTATGTTCTAGGTGAAAAGGAATTCCCAACATTGTAAGAAAAAGGTCAAGGATCCTCTGCACTCCAGGAGCATAGGCATCACAGCTTTTTTACGCTACTTCACACTCACAGGGCCGGCACTCATTCTAACTCTACTGCTACACATACATCTCATCAAGGCTCGTGGAATACAACTCTTGATATTGCATTCATCATGACCTTTCAACGTTTTAACCAACCACATCTTCCCGAACTCCTAACTCTGCCTGGTGCCTCAACATCCAGTTCACTCACTGAGGATAGCTCACCACCTCCAATGGTCATGCATCATCACGAACTGCTTTTCCATCCACCTTCACCATATTCAACCTCTCTCTTTGTCTCATTGGAGTTAACTTTGATCCACCTCTCCCGGACTGTTTCACCTCTCCCCGACTGCTGTTTCAACAGCTACTCAACTGACCAACCTGTATTTCTCTGGACTGCTTGTACTAGACCTGTGGGACTGACGACGGCCCAGTTCTTGAACTGCAAGGTCAAGACTTTCATAGGACAAAATGCATGACTGACAGTGGCTAACCCACTGAGCCCCTTGATCGACTGTGATGATACTAGTGACTGACCGTAGTTCCCCTTCGCTCCTTAGGGACTGCTCCTGTTTGACTTTCACAGTGGCATTTCCTTGAAGCATGTCCATTGTGTCTGTATGTAAACTACTAGCACATGCTGCAGTCTGATTAAGGTGCTACAAAACAATATGTCCACCTACCTGACTGATCAAATAAATATTCAGTGCTGCCCACCATCACAAACTGCCTGCCTCTTCCTCCGTGCTAAAAGGCAATGCAAACCACAGAGGCTGGCAGAGTGCAACTCAGCACTAACGATCCTATGAGCTAAGAAAGCAATGCGATGCACACAGCGGGTGGTAGCCATAAATCAGCGATGTAGTCAGTGAGTGTACACTAAGAAAGCAGTATAAGGTAAACAGAGATTGGCAGTGACACCAAGTAAATGCATGCTAAGAAAGCAAGCTAGGAGCCATAAGATGTATCATATAGAGGGGCATGAGAATAATTTACACCCTTGTGTGCAAAGCAACTTGGCAGAAGCATACACGTTGTAGGCTCGTCCCTGAGTTCCAACGTTTAGAAGGACTGAAGTTGTGCAGGAGTTGGGTCAAAAGCAGGCATGATGATGTGGTGAGGCTGATGGTTTGCCAATACCACCTTACAAGGAGGAATGTGATCCTGGGGCAGGCAGGACGTTGTTAGAGAATTACTAGCTCAGTTACAATATCACCAATATAAAATTACCTATATTCTTTCCATCCTTATTTATAGGCGTCCTTTTACACCATCTTTGTCTACTACAAGATAAAACTGATGATACCGCACATACTCTCACCTCTTTCAACTTCTGTGCTGCCATGCTATCAAACTTTAGTTCCTATATCCTGTCTAACTATTTCCACCATCTTCCCCTTCCAAAATACATTCACATCATAAAACTTCTTCTTTTCTCCAAAGTCCTTGGATGTGTCACCTCACAAATCTGTAGCCATCTTTCCCACAATTCCATGTTTGAAATTCTCATATCAGATTTTCACGCCTGGCATTGTACTGAAGAGTGACGAGGTTATCCTAATCAAAATGGCAAGTTGTATTCCTTGTGATTCTGGTGCATTTTGGCACTTTTTTTTCTCAATCTCAACGCACCATTTGGCATTGTTAACAATGCCATATTTCGCCAACAATTTTCTGTTGTCCACCTTAGTGAGACTGTACTTGTTAATTCTACTCTTGTTTATTTAATCATTTTCTGATTGGCTACTTTTGTTGCTTCCAGGTCATTATCTAAAATGTAGCTTTATTTTTCACATCATCATTTGCAGGCTGCCCCAGCACCATTTTCACCTTCTACAAGTATGCTGATAATACCCAGCATTCTCTTAACTCTTTAAAATTATGTTCTGCCCTGGGCCATCAAATTACAATTCTTATAACCAGTCCTGTATGCCTCAATTTTTTCCAGTTAGAGACAGGTCTTTAAACTCTGCCATAAACTCTCTTTTTGTCACCAAATCCAGTCCCCTCTAGGATTGGTCTGAAGTTACATCAAACTGTTTGTACTCTTTGCATCCTACTCAATCGAAAGCTCAGCATGTTGAAATTTTACCAGAATGGCCAATGCCCCATCATCCACACCATTAAATCTGGTTCATCTAAGATTTATTCTTTCATGGAATGTGGTACTCACTGGCAAGTTCAGCATTTTTTGTTCATCCTTGAATGTCCTTGAGAAGGCAGTGGTGAGTAATCTTCTTCAACTGCTGCAGTTCATTTGGTGTAGCTACACACAATGTTGTTAGAAAGGGAGTTTCAGGATTTTGATTGAGTAGCAGTGAAGGAATGGCAATAAGGTTCTAAAGCAGGATACTGTGTGACTTGATTGGGAACTTGCAGATGGTGGTATTCCTATGCAGTTGTGTTGAGACCATCACTATATTCCTTTTATTTTTCTTATTTTTGGTCTGGTACTGTGAGTTACAGTTGAGAATTGAACGTTGAGCCAACCTGTTTTTTATAAAAAAAAGGAGAGAAGAAAAGACTGATATTTTCTGTTGGGAGATGGCTTTGGAAAGATAATGCAGGTTAATTACCGTTCAAAGAACACTGTAGAAAATTCAGCACTGAAATGTTATGCTCAGGAACTGATAGCTGGTTGGATGTTGAACTGGTCATTCCAAAGTGGACAGGTGCTGGCTTGCCAACCACTGAGAATGTTGAAAAAGAAAGAGAAGACAAAGAGTGAACTGGTGCTGACTGGGTTTCAGGCAGGAGTCAGTTTGGCTTTGAAAGCTGCTGGACTGAGGGTTTTTTTGGTTTTGCTCTTGCAAGTTATTCTCAAGTTATCACTTGTTGGAAGTTCTGAGAGAAGAATCCTAGGGGTGGCGCGGTAGTTCAGTGGTTAGGACTGCTCACAGCACCAGGGACCCGGGTTCAATTCCAACCTTGGACAACTGTCTGTGTGGAGTTTGCAATTTTCTCCCTGTGTCTGCAGGGTTTTCTCTGGGTGTGTGGTTTCCTCCCACAGTCCAAAGATGAACAGGTTAGGTGGATTGGCCATGCTAAATTGCCCATCGTGTCAGGGATATGTAGGTTAGGTGGATTACTCATGGGAAATTCAGGGTTACAAAGATAGTGTGGTTTGGGGGGGGGACAGTGAGTCTGGGTGGGATGCTCCTTGGAGAGTCAGTGTGGACTTGTTGAGCCGAGTGGCCTGTTTTCACACTGTAGGGATTATGTAGTTCTGTAGTTGTAAGACATAGGTAAAAATCTCTAGAGGTCTGGGGAAACTGTTGGCACTGACCAGTGACTCTGGGATTTAAGCAAAATATACAGTTCTTTGTGTGTGTAATACAACTCATCATCAAAATATTTCATGATGGTCTGATACTCATCATTGAAATGGTTACTGAACTGTAAAATTATGATTCTTTTCTAATTTATCCCTCAAGTGTATCTTTCTATTTGTTGTGTGAGTGATGGTATATATTCAAAGAGGATTGGCTTAGATCATAGATATTAACTAGATTGCCTTGTAGTTTATCTGTGTTCTGCCAAAGTTACATTTTTAATCATAAATTGTAATTTTTTGTTTAAGTAATAAACTTTGTGTCTAAGATCCTTTATTCGCAAAGTCTGTTGAGAAACAATTGAGCAATATTGAGGGTGATTGAATGTTTTAAACTGACTGTGTCACGAATCCATTGATCATCAAACTGATTTGGTTGGGCTAGCTATTCCTATGTCATAACAGCTGCTACCCATAACTTTCTAGTTGGCAGAGACTGCAGATTTGGAAGCTGCTGTTGAAGAAGCCTTGGTGAATTGCAACAGTGCAACTTGTAAATTATAAACTGATGATACACACCACTGCTAATATGCATTGGTGGATGGAGAGAATGAATGTTTAAGGTGTGGTGTTTGATACTTCTGGTTTGATACCAGGTTTATCATCTGCCAATTGGAGAGTTCTGTAGGCTGTGCTTCTCTCTTGGTGAAGTACTGCAAAGATTTTCACACTTAATTAAACTTTATCTGCAAACACAGAATCTTTAACCCAGTTTTAATTTCTTGGTAACATTTTTTAATGTTAGTGCACATTGATGCTGCTCGATTGCTTTTGAAGATTGGCAAAGCTGTCACAAAAATCAGAACTCCCATAAGTGGATCTTTTATTCCACCATGTTACATGTGATCCGGGAGTCCTCAATTCAGTTTCCTGAAATTTCACAGTGCTAATCTTCATCATTCTGTTATGTACTAAAATATTTATTGAAAAAAAAATTATTGTAATTGAGAACTTCTCAACACTTTCCTTTGGTTATGCAGCATTCTAGAAGTTGTTTATTTTAACATCTTGTTGAGAAAAATATTATGCACTTTTAATTGTCAGTTGCTATTTACTTATACAGTCAGTTGTTTCCTGTAACATGAAAATATTATTTTTGACATGATTTGGCATCATGGGTAAAATTAAACATTCGTATCAATGTCCAAACATGCACATAACAACACATATTATGGACAGTAAAGGATAACGCTTTGAACATTGGGACCTGACTGATTTCTATTTGAGGTACTTTTTGTGGCAATCCAGCCTTTTGGAGTTCCAAAACACTGTGCTACCAACTGGGTCAAGTTGACACTGATTATTTAAGACATGGGGTGGCAGGAGTGCACAGGCTTTGATTTATTACAGCCTGTGACATTTTATTATTGAAATGAAATCAGAAATGCTGGTAACAGAATGGCTTGTAATTTTTGTTTTGGGTGATCTGGGTGCTTTTTCTCATTTCATTTTTGAGACTGAAAAGAGTGGTAACTTGAAGAAGTTTAATTGATACAGCTGAAAATAGCTTTATCCACACAAGGAAGTATTTTAGTCAGATCTGCCAGTAACCAGACTTTAAATAAGTGAAAATTACCATTAAAAACTATACAGAACAGTTGCTAGTTTGTTTCTGAGCAAATTACAAGAAGTCATATTCAAAAGCTTTTAAAACATTCTTATTAGTGCCCTTATGTTCGATATAACCAGCTTAATTTTAAAAGACTCCTTGAAACCTGCAAACAAGCATAATTAGCAGAAATTTCTTATGATAACCTGTGTAATGGCTAGTTTTGTGGGTAGGAAAGACTCTTCCAAATCCAGAGGGTTGCCATGGACACTTACATGGGCCCCAGCTACGCCTGCCTGTTTGTCAGTTATATTGAACAGTCCCTCTTCAGGTTCTGCCCCAACTATTCCACTGTTACATCAATGATTACATCAGTGCTGCATCCTGCACCCAGGCTGAACTGGAGCAGTCCATTGACTTTGCTAACAATTTCCATCCCGCCCTCAAATTCACTTGGTCTATCTCAGATACCTCCCTCCCTTTCTTGACCTCTCCATTTCCATTACAGACTGACATTTACTATAAACCCACAGACTCCTGTAGCTGAGATAATGGGAACTGCAGATGCTGGAGAATCCAAGATAACAAAGTGTGGAGCTGTATGAACACAGCAGGCCAACCAGCATCTCAGGAGCACAAAAGCTGACGTTTCAGGCCTAAACCCTTCATCAGATGATGAAGGGTCTAGGCCCGAAACATCAGCTTTTGTGCTCCTGAGATGCTGCTTGGCCTGCTGTGTTCATCCAGCTCCACACTTTGTTATCTTGGAGACTCCTGTAGCTACCTAGATTACACCACTTCCCATCTTGTAACCCGCAAAAACTCCATCCTATTTTCCCAATTCCTCTGTCTCTGTCGCATCTGCTCTGATGAGAAGATGTTCCATTTGAAGCATCCTGGATGTCCGCCTTTTTCAAACAACAGTTTTACTCCTGCCCCTGTCATCCAGACAGTCCTTTACCACACCTCCCCCATTCCCTGCTCCACAGCTCTTAACCACCCTCCTTCCAAACATAATAAAAGAACCGAGCAAAAACAAAGTTGCTGGAAAAGCCCAGCAGGTCTGGCAGTATTTGTGAAGGAGAAAACAGAGGTAATGTTTCATATCCGGTGACCATTCCTCATTGTTTTTTTGGTTTATATAATAAAGAAAGGGTCTCTCTTGTCCTCACTTTCTACCCCACCAACCTCTGCATCCAACATATTATCTCAAACTTCCGCCAACTCCAATCAAACCCCACTACCTGGATCATCTCTCCCCACCCCTCTCTGTCTTCCATAAGACCCATTCCCTTCACCACTCCTTTGTTCGCATCACACTCCCCAACAAACACTTTAACCTGCCCGGTACCTTCCCCTGTAACCATAAAAGATGCAACACCTGCCCACACACACCTCCCTCACCTCCATTCAGGGCTCTACATAGCCTTTCCAAGTGAGACTGAGCTTCACCTGCATCTCTTCCAACATAGTCAATTGCATCCAGTGCTTCTGATGTGGTCTTCTTTACGTTAGTGAGACCAAACGTAGACTAGGTGACTGTTTCACCGAGCATTTTTGCCGGCACGTAACAGCCAACCTAACCTCCTGGTCACCACCCATTTCAACTTCCTGCCCCAATTCTCCAACATGTCCATCCTCGGCCTCCTCTAGTGTCGCAGTGACTCGGAACACAAATTTGAAGAACAAGATCTTATTTTCTGCCTGCATGCCCTACAGGCTGGAGGTCTCAAAGCTAAGTTATACAATTTCAAATAAGTTTCTGACCCATCCTCCGGGTCCCTTTCCAGCCCCACCTCCTTCCTTCAATTCCACCTTCTGTTCCTCCTTTCCAGCTACCAGCCAGATCCATTCCTCCCATCAACTGACCAGGTTGTACTGACTATCAGTGTCCACCCATCACCACCGTTCTGCTTCCACTCGTCCGCCTCTCTTGATCTGCAGCTTCCCCTATCCCGAAGAAGGGTAATACCCAAAATGGTGACTGCTCCTTTCCTCCAGATGCTGCCTGGCTTGCTGTGATCTTCCAGCCTCTTGTTTGTCTGCCTTGGATTCCAGCAACTGCAGTTTTTTTTGTCTCTTCCCAATGTCTTGCTTTTTAAACAATTACAAGCACAGGCTTCACCAACTTCCAGCAAATTTCACTGAGAAAACCAGTATGACCGAGCAGAAAATCTGGCCAAGGTATTGGAAATGGTTAATATATGTTGATGTGTATATGGATCTTCCAAAAGAATTTGCCTAAGTATTACACAGCAGATGTGTCATCAGCATTACAGCCAATTAGATTCAAGGATCAAAGACAGTGCATACAAGTAATTTGCCAAAGGTTAAGTGTCCCATAGGGGTAGGTACTGGAACCACTGCTTTTTTTGACTTCTATGAAAGACCTAGACATGGGCATAGTGGTCATAATTTTACATTTTAAATGTAATACTCAGAAATGCAGTGAATAATAAGCTAGATAGTAACAGACTTCAGGAGGACACATACTGGTGAAATGCGCTGATACGTAGTTCATGCAGTTTAACACAGATAATTGTAAGGTGGTTTATTGTATATATAAAGAATAAAGGGAGTCAATATTAAATAAATGGTGAAATTTTAAAAGGGTTTCAGGAACACAGAGATCTAGCGGTGTACATATAGAAATCTTTGAAGGTGGCAGAATAAGTTGAGGAGGTGAGTTAAAAATCATATGGAATCCTTGGCTTTATTATTAGATGGATAGAACCAAAAGCAAGAAGGTTAGATTATACCACAGCTGCAGTATGAGTTCACCTCTGGACACATTTTAAGGATGATGTAAAGATGTTAGAGATGGTGCATTGCAATTCACTCAAGAGTCCAAGTTGTAGTCTGCAGTGGTGGTAGACTTCCTAAAGTTCTGAATTTGCAGATTAAGACTCAACATACCTTCCATGGCCATCCAGTCATGTGCTAAGAGGTGAAGCTGGATCTTCCAGGTCAGCAGCTGGGACACATTTACCCGTTGCACCACAAGACCTGAGGGCCTGACAGACAGTACAGGAAAAAAAGAAAATTTCAAGAATGGTGCCAGGCTGACATAAAGGACCTTGAAGTTTTAATAGATAATGGGATATAGAGAATGGAACTAACTAACTATCTTGTTCAAAGAGCAGGAACAGGAGCAACGTGCAAAAAGGTCTCCATTTGTGCAATATCATTCTGGGTTAGAAAATTAGTCACCACCCATAATGACACCACCATTTTGCTGAAGGCCCAACACAAACAGCGGTCACCACAGCAATGAAAGACCGGATTGATCATGGATGGCAATAACAATGTACATTTTGACAATCTACTTAATTTCTTTAAAGGAATAATTTATTTTCTAAATAAATTCGTTGTGCACTCTTTAATGGAGGCATGCTTTCAGCATAATGTTTGATGACATTGGGACAACCATTTAATTGAAGAAAAAACATGCTGACAGTTTAGGTATAACCTTGCATGAGAACGGACGTCTAGTTGTCAAACCCCGTCCGAATCTACAGACCTCTGATCAGAGATAATGGGAACTGCAGATGCTGGAGAATCCAAGATAACAAAGTGTGAAGCTGGATGAAGGGTCTAGGCCCGAAACGTCAGCGTTTGTGCTCCTGAGATGCTGCTTGGCCTGCTGTGTTCATCCAGCTCCACACTTTGTTATCTACTGATCTGTCTTTTCAATTCATTGATCATTAAAGGTTCAAGTTTCCAGGATATTCGTTTCGTTTTTCTCAAGATTTGTTTCTCTAACAATTTATTTCCATTTTCATTATTTGGAGATTTTTTTTTCTATTGCTTTGAGACTCAGGAATTCCTAACAGTTTCAACAGCAGGCAAGAAAACTGACCTTGGTCTCTCCGCAAGTTGGGGCTCGCTTTGTTGCCTCGGCAACAGCGTCGGTGCATTGGTGAAATGGTTCGCTTCCGGTTGAGAACCAGCGGAGTTCCGGTAGAGGTAGGGGGGGAGTGTAGATGATGTGACACTGAGAACTCTGGTGACATAGAGGAAAGATGAAGAAATTTTTTGAGGATTTTAAGCGGGATATAAAGTTTAAAGGCGCTGGGCCGGGTCATGCTCTGACTGAGGATACCAGGTGAGAGGGATATTGAGGAGATTTATTTTTGAAGGTTCGGGAATAAGTTCGAGGGAGAAGGGGAGCAGGCCGATTTAGAGCCACAGGTAGGAAGCCTGAAGCCCCAGCCTCACCTCGTTTGAAGTTCTCATTTCAGCGTTAAACTCGCCTCCCACTTGGAAAGGTTAGTTTTCTACGTGTGGGAATTAGTCTTTAGTCTTTCTCACTTTCTTTGATCAATGTTACCTCAGTCATATGTCTGGGTTTCGTCTACATAACACACCCATCATAATGAGGACAGAATGTGACACTATGATTTCTGTCCCTTTAAGCCAATTAAAAGACATGAAACGATAGTTAAACTTTCCCCTTATCCGTCTGTTTCTCCGAGTTACTGATTTTTCGTGGGCTGTGGTTATTGTTTGCTTTCTAGTGCCGTGTTAGATTGTTGCGTTCGACTGCCGTTTCTTGGATTGGCATGGTAAAGACTGTCGCTGAAGTTTTCAGATCACTGTTTAGGGACATCTCCCCCTCTCTCTTTGCTTGGGTGAGATCCTTAATTCATGCTTGACATATGGGCCATTAATGGTCTTACCAGTCCACATCCCCGCCAAAAAACCCTTTTATCTCCTTAGAGTCATAAAGCTGTACAGCATGGAAACAGACCCTTTGGCCCAACCTTTCCGTGCTGACCAGATATCCTAAATTAATCTAGTCCCATTGTCAGTATTTGGCCCATATCCCTCTAAACTCTTCCTATTCATGTACCCATGTAGATGCCTTTTAAATGTTGTATTTCTGCCAACCTCCAACAGCTCCTCTGGTAGCTCATTCCATACGTGCACAACCCTCTACATGAAAAATGTTCTCCCTTAATTCCCTTTTAAATCTTGCCCCTCTCATCTTAAACCCATGCCCTCTAGCTTTGGAATCTGCTACTATGGGGAAAAGACTTACGGTGAATAGTCAATCTATTAACCACATGATTTTATAAACTTCTTCAATGGCACCCCTCAACCTCTGATACGCC
Organism: Stegostoma tigrinum; assembly: GCF_030684315.1. Lineage (NCBI taxonomy): Eukaryota > Metazoa > Chordata > Chondrichthyes > Orectolobiformes > Stegostomatidae > Stegostoma > Stegostoma tigrinum. The sequence continues at coordinate 32,189,794 of NC_081383.1, forward strand.
AGGGAATATAGCCACAACCTATTCAGCCTCTCACTGTGGCTCAAACCCTCCAACCCTGGCAATATTTTAAAAAATCTTTTCTGAGCCCTTGCAAATTTCATAACATCATTCATGTAGCAGGGACACCAGAAGTGAACACAGTTTTCTAAACGTGGCCTAACCAATGACCTGTACCGCCTCGAGATGACCTCCCAACTCCTATTCTCAATGCAGTGACCAAAAAAGGCAAATGTATCAAATGCCTTCATTATCGTGTCTACCTGTGATTCTACTTGCAAGGAATTATGGACCTGCACTCCAAGGTTTCTTTGTTCAGCAACATTCCCCAGGGCTTTACTGTGACGTGTATAAGTCCTGCCCTGATTTGCCCTGATCGTCCTCAAAATATGTATATTTGATCAACTTTTTGGTCATCTATGCTAATGTTTTCAGTTTGGATATGTAAATGTTTGGCAATTGCTGTTTTTTGAAGTCCTTTGAAGACTAGTAAAAAACATTCAATTAATTCTTCTGCCAAGTCTTTAGACTCAGATTCCCTACAGTGAGAGCGCATTCCATTCGGCCCATCGAGTCTGCAATGACCCTCCGAAGAGCATCCTACCCAGACTGACACCCTACCCCATAGTCCTACATTTACTGTGGCTAACCCACCTAGCCCACTGGAGCACCTGGAGGAGATCCGTGCAGATATGGGGAGAATATACAAACTCCACACAGACAGTTGCTAGAGGGTGAAATTGAACCTGGGCCCCTGGTACTGTGAGGCAGCAGTGCTAAACACTGAGACACTATGCTGCCCCAAGCAAGGTTAGATGCCACTAAGTAGATTACAATGCCTAACCATTTGAATGTTGTAAGACCACTAGGACCCCTTCCATCTTTATCAAGAGGAGTGCGAACCCTCTGTCCTTTCATACAACATAATTTACTTCTTTCACAATTCACTGATCAGGCTCACTTTTTTCATATTAGGCCAATGATCACTTTAACGTCTTTTTAATTAAAAATGCAGAAACTTCTATGATCTGATTTTATACTTCTTGCTTTCTCAAACACTTTTTCTTCCTTGTTATTTTAACCATTCTTTGCTTTTTTTTAAAATGTTCTCTCCAATCTTCTGACCTCCCATCTACTCTTGCAAAATTATACGCTTTTTTTAAGTTTGATGCTATCTTTAACTTTTCTAACAAACCACATATGGAGGGCTCCTCCCCTTGGAATTTTTCCTTTCACATTGGAATGTATCCATTCTATGTATTCTGAGATATCCCTTGAAATGTCTGACACTACATTTCTGTTGAACTGTCCCTTTATCATATTTGTCAGCCCACATCAGCTTTGCAGGTCATCAGTTAACCTTATCTCATTACACAGTATGAAGTCTCATTTAACCTGCTGTCTGATCAGCTCCATGACAAACAAAAACCAAAAGAATTGCAGATGCCGTAAATCAGGAGCAAAAACAAAGTTGCTGGTAAAGCTCAGCAGGTCTGGCAGCACCTGCGAAGGTAAAAACAGAGTTAACGTTTTGGGTCTGGTGACCCTTCGTCAGAACTGATACTAGCTGGGAAAATGTCAGTTTATATGTAGAAAATAGGGAGGTGGGTGGGGTAGGGAGTAAATGATAGGATAGAGCCCAAAGGGAGAGAAAGATAGTTGGACCAACAAAGGAGTTGCTTATGATCAGGGTGATTAGTTATGAATGGGGTCTTGTAGTGACTAACAACAGGGGGTGTGTAATGGCAGGCTATGTGGTAACAAGGCCTGGTATATGGGAGAGTTTAGGCCCTAAAATTATTGAACTCAATATTGAGTCCGGAGGGCTGTAGCAAAACCCAAGTGGAAAATGAAGTGTTGTTCCTCCAGCTTGCCTTGGGCTTCTTTGGAACACTGCAGTAAGGCAAAGGCACAAATGTTGGCCAGGGAGCAGGGTGGTGCGTTAAAGTGGCAGGCAACAGGTGGTTCAGGGTCTTTATTGCGAGCAGAACGTAGATGATCTGTAAAGCAGTCGCCAAGTCTACGCTTCGTTTCCCCATTGTAGACGAGACCACATTGTGAGCAGCGAATGCAGTAGACCAGATTCTGGGAAGTGCAGGTGGAAATATGTTTGGGCCCTTGGATACTGGGGAGGGAGGAGGTAAATGGGCAGGTGTTGCATCTTTGCCGGTTACAGGGGAAGGTGATGTAGGGCTGTGGGGAGGTGTTGGGGCCAAAGGAAGTGTAGACCAGGGTGTCCCAGAGGGAATGGTCCCTGCGAAAGGTGGACAAGTCTGGTGTCTGGTGGTGGCATCTCGCTGGAGTTGGTGGAAATAGCATCTGATGATCTTCTGATGTGAATGCTGGTGGGATGGTAGGTGAGAATAAGGGGAACCCTATCGCTGTTGCTGGAGGGCAGAGAAGGAGTGAGGGTGGAAGTGTGGGAGATGGGTCAGACCTGGTTAAGGGCATTGTCGACCACAGAGCTGGGGAATCCTCAGTTGAGGAAGAAGGTAGACATTCTGGAGGCTCCCTTGTGGAAATTGGCCTCATCTAAACATATGTGACGGAGATGGAGGAATTGAGAGAATGGGATGGAGTCTTTACAGGAAGCAGGGTATGAGGATGTATAGTCCACATAACTGCGGGAGTCATTGGGATTGTAGTGAATATTAGTGGCTAGTCTATCCCCAGAAATGTCGAGGAAGAGAAGGGAGGAGTCAGAGATCGACCGGGTGAAAGTGAGGGCAGGATGGAAGTTGGAGGCGAAATTGAAGTTTTCCCATTCCAGATGAGAGAGGGAAGCAGCACTGATGATATCGCCAGTTTATCAGAGAAAGAGTTGTGGGTGGGGGCTGGAATAGGACTGGAGCAAGGAATGTTCCATGTACCCCTTGAGAAGATAGGCGTAACTGGGGCCCATGCGGGTACCTATGGCAACCCCTCTCACCTGAAGAAAATGAGACGAGTTAAAAGATAAGATGTTGAGGGTGAAAACAAGCTCGGTGAAGCGGAGAAGAGTGGTAGTGGATGGGTGTGGTTCCGGTCTTTGCTCCAGGAAGAAGTGGAGAGCCCTTAGACCTCCTGGTAAGGAGTGGACAATTAAAGGCATTGGATGTCCTTGGTAAAGAGGATGTGGCTGGAACTGGTAAACTGGAAGTTTTGAAACCGGCGTGAGGTGTCAGAAGAATCATTGATGTACATGGGCAGGGATTGGACCGGGGCAAGAAGACAGAGTCAGGGTAGGAAGAGATGAGTTCTGTTGGGCATGAGCAGGCTGAAACAATGGGTCTGACCGGACAGTCCTGTTTGTGAATTTTTGTTAGGAGGTAGAAGCGAGCTGTGCAGGGTTGGGGGACTATTAGCTTGGAAGTGAAGCAGGGAAGATCACCAGGTGAAATGAGATCAGTTACTGTAGTGGATACAATGGCCTGATGTTCCATGGTGGGGTCATGGTCCAGGGGAAGGTAGGAGAATGTATCTGAGTGCTGGCGCTCAGCCTCTTCAAGGTAGAGGTCAGTATGCCAGACTACAACAGCTGTTGTAGCAGTAGTGACATTTCTTGCAAATGTGTTTGTGTGGCACACATGGAAAGTCTACGACTTCACACATGCCACAGGATGTATGCTGTACTTGCTCTTTCTGACCTGTCATTCTTGTTTTAAAAAAAACCCATTTGTTACCCTTCGAATATGTACAGACTTTCTATGTAAAAACAAATTATTTCTAAGAAAGAGATGGGAAGGGTGAAGGAGTCTACAGATACAAAACACAAACAAAATACACTACTGTCACTTTAAAGGATTGGAATTACTGACCAAACCTATTCAGATTTCTGTTCACCTTTGTTTAAAAGGCAAGCCATTTATAGCCTCTTCAGAGACAACCTTGTTTATTTTGCTTTGGGCTATCAACATGAACTTCTGCAATGACCAATCCCGTGAAAAAATTTGGGGGAAAGAAGGGAAGAAAAATGTTAGTCCTTTTGGTGAGATGAAGATGAAAAATTGATCATTCAATCCAGAGGAATAGCAAAATCTATATTATAATTGAAGAAGAAAATACTTCTTATGAAAGAAGTTAGAAACATTTTAGTATAATTACAAGCAAAGGAGTTCCTTTCTGGCCATATTTTGTAAATTTTCTTACATAACTGAATAGTATACAAAGAAAACATTTTCTTCCAATAAAGCGTTACTTTATCAGAAGTTTGAACAGAAAAGTGTGAAGGACAGACAACTTGAGTATTAAGAAAACATGTTCTTTTGAGAAATTATTAACATGTGAAGGGAGTGCAAAATGTTTGCCATATTTCAGACATTATGTCCTTGTTTTTCAAGGACCACAACTTCCCCTCCACAGTGGTCGAAAATGTCCTCAACCACATCTCTCGTGTTTCCCTCACCTTATCCCTCACACCCCCTCCCTGCAATAACAACAAAAACAGAATCCCCCTTGTCCTCACATACCATCCCACCAATCTCCGTATCCATCGCATTATCCTCGACTACTTCCATCACCTGCAATCTGACCCCACTACCAAGGACATTTTCCCCTCCCCACTCTTATCTGCCTTCTGGAGGGACCACTCTCTCCGTGACTTCGCTCCACACTCTCCACTAGCCCCACCACCCCTGGCACTTTTTCCTACAACTGCAGGAAATATTACACCTGCCACTACACCTCCCCCATCCCAGGTCCCAAGAAAACCTTCCATATTAAACAGATGTTCACCTGCACATCTGCCAGTGTGGTATACTGTATCCGCTGTTTCCAATGTGGCCTCCTCTACGTCGGGGGAACCAAGTGGAGGCTTGGAGACTGCTTTGTTGAACACCTACGCTCAGTTCTCAACAAACGACTGCCTCTCCCAGTCGCAAACCACTTCAACTCCCCCTCCCACTCCTTGGATAACATGTCCATCCTGGGCTGTCTCCAGTGCCACAATGATGCCACCCGAAGGTTTCAGGAACAGCACCTCATATTTCACTTGAGAACCCTGCAGCCCAATTGTATCAATGTGGACTTCACAAGCTTCAAAATATCCCTGCTCCTGACCTCATCCCAAAACCAGCCCAGCTTGTCCCTGCCTCCCTAACCTGCCTGTCGTTTCTCCCACCTATCTGCTCCTCCCACCTCAACCCCAACCCCCTCACCTCCTATCTACCAGCCTCATCCCTACCTCCTTGACGTGTCTGTCTTCCCTTGATTGAACAACTCCCATCCTAACTCCTCACCTGCTCTCACTTTGCTGGCTCCATCCCCGCCTTCTTGACCTGTCCATCTCCTCTCCATCTATATGCTCCTTTATCCACCTTCCACTCTCCTCCCCCTCTCCCTATTTATTTCAGAATTCCCTTCCCCTCCCCCATTTCTGAAGAAGGGTCTGGACCCGAAACGTCAGCTTTCCTACTCCTCAGATGCTGCTTGGCCTGCTGTGTTCATCCAGCTCTACAACTTGTTATCTCAGATTCTTCAGCATCAGCAGTTTCTACTATCTATGAAATATAATTAACCTGTTTGTGCACTTAGTGCAGTGCCGTAACTGAAAGATTTTTTGTTTAAATGATCAAGTCTTTTTCTGCTAAAGCTAGTTTACATTCAATTCACCAACCGTGTCACTGTAATGGAAAACACCTGAATTGGAATGCTAACTGTTATTAGTTCCAGAATGGAACGTAACCAGCAGGGTGCTGATCTTTTATTTTTGCATGTATTTTTATTTAATTGTCAAATTTACAGTCAGCATTAGGTCTAAGTGAATGAAGTATGTAATTACTGAAAAATATTCTTCCACACAACTATATTTAACCTGAATATGTTGTTCTTTAAATACAATCCAAGTAACCAAGCAATAAGGCCTTGCCAAAGTAACCGGTTAGAGATTTCGAATGTCGAACATAAAACATATAAAGTATAAGTTAATGAGGGCAGGTTTCTCAGGCAATAAGTAAATCTGGAATTCTCTTCCTCCCTCTGCCTCTATTCTCTTCATCCTTTCGTTTAAGGCTCTACTTAAAAATTACTGCATTAGCTAAGCTTCAAATAATCCTTTCCAATGTCTTCTTTGACTCAGTACAGTTTTTGATTGTGTTTCTGTGCAGCGCTTGAGATGGTTTCCCTTTCTCCAGGTGCTACGTAAATTTAAATTGTATCCGTGCATATTCCCAGGAATAGGTGGGGAAAATAACCGTATCACTGGCTGAACTCAGCCAATGGAAACGCTGGTGTGATTTCTGTGCTGATTTATTTTGATTATTACCAGATATTTTGCATGTTTCATACTTTTGATGACCATTGGTTGCTCTGATCACAGTATGAATCAGTTCAAGTGATCTGAAGGCTGCTTTGTCAAGCAGTCAAACTAAACGTTCTAGCAAAGTCGTTTTGGCACTGTTTTATGCAAATAATTTTGTGCAGTTTAGTAAAAAAAATCCTGAATTCAGACCTTCATTAAGTTCTATTCTGACCGTGTATTGAATTGCATTAGCTGTGTTTAGGAAAAAAAAACTTGAATTTTATTGCGTCCTTTGCAGAGTTAATCTGTATCATGCAGTCAAATAATTATTTCTGAAGCATCAATATTGTTATGTAGGCAAAGACTGCAACTGGGAACAAGCAATTTTCAGATTAGGAGCTTCAAGTTTCAATACTTAAAAAATATCAGCATCGATGGAGAGCAAAATAACTAGGTGTGGCAAGAGGCAACAAAATGAGTTTTCAACATTTTTTCTGAACCTCTCCTAATTAAAGTGTAATTTCACGTGCTTATGATGTGTACTGTAACCTCATCTGATGACGGTTAATCTTACCACTCTTTCAGCGAGCATTACCAGGCTGGTAACTACAATCAAACTGCAGTCAAACTTTGTTCTGGTCTCACATGCACACTTCTAGTAAGGGTTGCTGAACAGTGATAAGTTGTCGGGTTGTTTCTTTCTTTTCCAAAGCCCTAAACAAGGGGACACTGTTGCCAATGTATTGCCATACTGTAACTGTAATTAAGATTAGTTCAGATTGCTTAGTTTAGTTTGAGAATCAAGGCTGAACTTGTCCAACTCGATCAGTTTATGGTATTTAATTTGTCCACTTGGTGGCAATGTAACCTGTGCATTCAATAAGTTTTTACTGCTATTCAGGGAGGCTAAATAGAAGACTGTAAATTTACATTTTTGCTTCAGCCTTTGGCTTTAGAGTAAAAGCTATAATCTCTGTATGTTGTTTAAAATCTGTCTTGCAAGTGATTTGCACTGAAGTTGCAAATGCTAGTGTCTTCTGCCCAGTGTATGTGCTGTGATATTCTGAGGAAATCAAAAATACAAAATGATGATATGCAGTTTGTGCCATCCAAAGTGACAGCACAGAAATATGTCCCTCATTCCCTGGGTAATTAATCCACAGATCAAGAACAAAAAATTGCTTCATTTCATCAGTTGCTTAAACCAATAATGTTCCTCATACAAGCTGACCATATTGAGAAACCTTAATGTATTAACTTGCCACAAGCACCATGTCATTAGCATCTCATCGTTTGCTCCCATTAATTTTAAGTGGCTTAGGTCGAAGAGTACTGCTTAGTGTGTAATTAAGGCAAACAGCTGAGGAAGGTCCTTTTGTTAACTCCTGGAGTTAGGGAATATCTGCCGCTTGGTGTAGCAGTGCTACAGTTGACCTGTGCCCCACTGGGTCCACAAGAAGGAAAATCTTTCAAGAATTCCCATTCCTGTTTTTGTCCTTTTGCCTACACTTTCCTTCTGTCTGTGCTTGTACTGAAGAATGACCAGTTGGTAAATCCGTGGGATTTACCATTTGCGTGAGAATCCAGCCTCCAGCATGAATCTTGGGATCTTCCTCATCAATGTGACTTTTTATCAGCAGGGCTACTGAATTGCATATTTTCTGGTTTATATTAATACTGATGGCATCTCCCCACTGATAGATTATTTTCTTCGAATCATATTTTTTTAAAAAAGGTGATAAAACGATCAATGTGATGGGCTTGATTAATGGGGATAGAGGCTAATAGTACATTACAAATGCCCAGCTGGCAGTAAGGGAGTGATCTCAGCAAAGCAGGGCTCAGATGTCATAAACACCACAGCATTTAAATCTCTTGCATGTATCCCATTTTATATTTTTATATACAGGGCATGGAGTAAGGTTCATGGAGAGGTGTGTTTTTACTTCAAATTTTAGTCTCAAGCTGAAGGATATTGACGTTTCAAATGGAGCTCTTCCCTTAAAAAGTATCCAGTGAAATAATTAAATCTTGACAGGTGAAGAATAGAACAACTAATATGAGAGTAAAGGTACCTCTATGCTGTCTTTATCTGAGAAGAGTGGCACAGACAACTGTAATGGGGCATCTTTCCATGCAAAGTGCCAACCATCTTATGGCTTTAAGAACTGGATTAATATTGCTGAAAACAATTGCCTTGCAGCTCCCACAGTCAGTGGACAGGAGGTATTCACCTTGAGTCTGTACTGGATTTTGAACCCATGTCGTGGAGGTAGACGTCCAGTATGTAACCTATTGTACTATTCAGTTGTACACCTTTTTTTTTCTCTTGAAAAACACACTTGCTACTTAAGTATTGCAGAATTTCCTTATGTAATTCTGCTGCACAAGTTGATAAACGATCAGTAAGTTGATCTGTTTCAGAGTGAGGGACCAAAAAAAATAAAGTTGATGTACTGAATGGCGATACAGTAGGTAAATCTCAGAAACAGTCAATGAGAAGCCACAAGGATCATTGCTAGGTCCACTGCTTTTTGTCATTTATATAAATGATTTGGATATGAACATAGGAGGTATGGTTAGTAAGTTTGCAGGTGACATGAAAATTGGAGGTACAGTGGAGAGCTAAGAAGATAACCT